>NW_004444252.1:582614-620261 GCF_000243295.1 Trichechus manatus latirostris
ACTTTGGTGAGTAGCGTCTGGGGTCTTAAAAGCTAGTAAGTGGCCATCTAAGATGCATCAATTGGTCCCAACCCACCTGGAGCAAAGGAGAATGAAGAACACCAAAGACACAAGGAAAATATTAGCCCAAGAGACAGAAAGAGCCACATAAATCAGAGACTCCATCAGTCTGAGGCCAGAAGAACAAGATGGTGCCCAGCTACCACCAATGACTGCCCTGACAGGGAACACAAGAAAGTCCCTGATGGAGCAGGAGAAAAGTATGGTGCAGAACTCAAATTCACGTAAAAAGACCAGACTTACTGGTCTAAGACTAGAGGGACCCCAGAAGACATAGCCCCCGGACTCTCTGTTAACCAGAACTAAAACCATTCCCAAAGCCAACTCTTCGGACAAAGTAGACTGGACTATAAGACATAAAATGATACTCATGAAAAGTGCGCTTCTTAGATCGAGTAGATACATGAGACTAAAGGGGCAGCTCCTGTCCGGAGGCGAGATAAGCAGGCAGAAAGCGACAGGAGCTGGTTGAATGGACATGGGAAATCGGGGCAGAAAGGAGGAGTGTGCTGTCACATTATAGAGAGAGAACTAGGGTCGCATAACAATGTGTATATAAATTTTTGCATGAAGAACTAACTTGAGCTGTAAAGTTTCATTTAAAGTACAATAAAAAAATAAAAAAAAACAGGACAAGATGGCTCTAACAAGTGACCAAAACAAAGACTCAGATACCCTTCAGGCAGAAGAAAAGCCAGTGGAACTACCTTATATGGAATTCAAAAGGCTAATGTTTAGGGTTCTCCAAGAGATTTAGGAAAGAGAACAAGAAAAACAGAGGCAAAACCAACGAAAAAACAGACCACATCAATGCAAACATAGCCAAAATCAAGGAAACCACAGAAAAAGCAATAAAACTTTAGGAAAATAATACAAGAACAAAATGTCAAAATAAATAATTAGAAATCATATAAAACAGCAACTAGAAATCCAAAAGATAACCAGCAAAATTTCAGAAATGGACACTCAGTAGAAGGTTTCAGGAGCAAATCTGAAATAATGGGAGACAGAATTAGTCAGATTAAAGACACATCCATGAATGACACTCCGAAGAAAAATCAGAGAAAAGAATGAAGAAAAAGGAAGAAAACCTCTTTATTGTGGGACACAATCAACAGCAAAAATTTACACATGATCAGAGTTCTATAACTGGGGGAGTAAACGGAAAACACAGAGAAGATTGTTGAAGATCGCCTGGCAGAAAACTTCCCAAATATCATGAAAGATGAAAAGGTGACTATCCAAGAAGCTCAACAAACTTCATCTAGGATATATACCGCAACAGAAAGTCCAAGAAATATCATAATCACACTTGCCAAAAGCAAAGACAGAGTCCCGAGAGCAGCTTGAGAAAAAAAACGCAAAGTCACATACAAAGGGGAAACAATAAGACTAAGCTCTGATTATTTGGCAGAAATTATGCAAGCAAGAAGGCAACGGGATAATATATACAACACCTTGAAAGAAAAAAAACTGCCAACCAAGAATAGTATATCCTGTAAAATTCTCTCTCAAATATGATGGAGAAATTAGGACATTTCCAGATAGACAGAAATTAAGGGAATTCATAAAAACCAAACCAAACTTACATGAAATATTAAAGGGAGGTCTTCAGTTAGAGAACCAACAACATCAGACAACAACTTGAGTCTAGAACACAGGGCAGCATCAGCCAGATACCAACCTAGGTAAAGAACTCTCAATAATAAAACAAAACTAAACACAGATGTCAATCTGTAAATGATGACATCAAAATATTAAAAGCAGAATAAATGGTGTAGGTGTAGAACTTTCAAATGGAGAGGAAGTCAAGGCAATATCAAGTAATAAAAGACTGGTTCAAAATTAGGAAGATAAGCGTAAATTTCAAGGTAACCACAAAGACAGTTAACAAACCTATCATCAGAATATAAAAGAATAAAAACGCAAAGACTCAGTTAAACACAACATCTATAATAATGAAAAAAAAATCACAAACAAAAGGAACTCAGAACAGGAAAGAGGAACAAAGAAAATGTCAGTACCACACATACACAAAAAAGCACAATGATAGAACTGCAATAAACTTACACCTATCAAAAATCACACTGAATGTAAATAGCTTAAACACACCCATAAAGACGCAGAGAGTGACAGAATGGATAAAAAGACAGGGCCCATCAATACACTGTCTACAAGAGACACACCTTAGAAACAAGGACATAAATTTATTAAAAATCAAAGTATGGAAAAAATACGCAAACAGTAACCAAAAAAGAGCATGAATGGCAATACTGATCTCAGTTAAAATAGACTTTAAGGCAAAATAAACCGTAAAAGACAAGGAAGGACATTATATAATGATTAAAGGGACAATCCACCAAGAAGCCATAACCCTAATAAATATCTACACACCCAACACAAGGCTCCAAAATGCATAAAACAAACTGTAATAGCACTGAAAAGAGAAACAGGCAGTTCCACAATAATAGTAGGAGGTTTCAACACACCACTCTCGGTAAAGGAGAGAACATCTAGAAAGAAACTCAACAAAAATATAAAAGATCTAAAGGCCATAATCAACCTACTTGACCTCACAGACATATACAGAACACTCCATCCAACAGCAGAAAAGTATACAATCTTTTACAACGCACATGGAGCATTCTCCAGAATAGACCAAAATTTAGGCCACAAAGCAAATGTCAATAAAATCCAAAACATGAAATAATACAAAGCATTCTCTCTGATCACAAAGCCACAAAAGTAGAAATAAGTAACAGGAAGAGCGAGGAAAAAAATCAAACACATTGAAACTGAGTAACACTTTGCTTAAAAACAACTGGGTAATAGAAGAAATTAAAGAGGGAACAACAAATTCTTAAACTCAAATGAGAATGAAAACACATCACACCATAACCTTTGGGACACAACAAAAGCAGTGCTCAGAGGGCAGTTTAAAGGAATAAACACACACATCAAAAAAGACGAATGGGCCAAAATCAAAACGTTAGTCCTACAACTTGAAAAATAGAAACAGAGCAGCAAAAGAAGCCCACAGCCACCAGGAGAATGGAAATAATAAAGATTAGAGCAGAAATAAATGAAATAGAGACCAGAAAAACAAAAGAAAGAATCAACAAGACCAGAAGTCGGTTCTTTGGAAAAATAAATAAAATTAACAAACCCCTAGTCAAACTGACAAAAGAAAAACAGGAGAGGAAGCAAATAACCCAAATAAAAAAATGACATGAGGGACATTACAACAGGCCCAACTGAAATAAAAAGGATCATAACAGAATACTATGAAAAACTGTACTCCAACAAATTTGAGAACCTAGAGGAAATGAACAAATTTCTAGAAACACACTACCTACCTAAACTAATACAAACTGAGGTAAGAAATATGAACAGACCCATAATAAAAGAAGAGACTGAAGAGGTAATAAAACAACTCCCAGCAAAAAAAAAAAAAAAAAAAAAAAGCCCTGGCCCAGATGGCTTCACTGGAGAATTCTACCAAATATTCAGAGAAGAGCTCATATCAGTGCTACTCAACTATTCAAGAGCAAAGAAAAGGAAGAAATACTCCTGAATTCATCCAATGAAGCCAGTGTAATCCTGATACCAAAGCCAGGCAAAGACATCACACAAAAAAGAAAATTACAGACCAGTATCTCTCAAGAATATAGATGCAAAAATTCTCAACAAAGTTCTAACCAACAGAATTCAGCATCATATCAAAAAAATAATACACCACGACCAAGTGGGATTCATACCAGGTATGCGAGGGTGGTTCAACATCAGAAAATCAATGTAATCTACCACATAAATAAAGTAAAAGAATCATATGATCATCTCACTTGATGTAGAAAAGGCATTCAAAAAAGCCCAACACCCATTCCTGATAAAAAAAACTCTCAATAAAATAGGAATAGAAGGAAAATTCCTCAACATAGTAAAGGGCATCTATACAAAACCAACAGCCAACAACATTCTCAAGGGAGAGAGGTTGAAAGCATTCCCTGAGAATGGGTACAAGACAAGGATGCCCTTTATCACCACTTCTATTTAATACTGTCATGGAAGTCCCAGCTAAAGCAATAAAGTAAGAAAAAGAAATAAGGGCATCCAAAAAAAGTAAAACTATCCCTATTCACAGATGATATGATCCTATACATAGCGAACCTGAAAGATTCCACCAAGAAAACTACTGGAATAGAAAGATTCAGAAGAGTAGCAGGATATAAGATCAACATACAAAAATCAGTTGGATTTTGTCTTAGTTGTCTAGTGCCCCTATAACAGAGATACCACAAGTGGATGGCTTCAACAAACAAGTTTATTCTCTTACAGTCTAGTGGGCTAGAAGTTCAAATTCAGGGTGTCAGCTCCAGGGGAAGCCTTTCTCTCTCTGTCAGCTCTGGACGAAGGTCCTTCTTTTCAATCCTCCCCTGGACTAGGAGCTTCTCAGCGCAGGGACCCTGGGGGTCCAAGGACACACTAGTCTCCTGGCTCTTGTTTCTTGGTGGTATGAGGTCCCCATGTCTCTCTGCTTGCTACTCTCTTTTATATCTCAAAAGGGATTGGCTTCAGACACAATCTAATCTTGTAGACTGAATCCTGCCTCATTAACATAACTGCCACTAATCTCATCTCATTAACATTATAGAGATAGGATTTATAACACATAGGAAAATCACATCAGATGACAAAATGGTGGACAATCACACAGAATACTTAGAATCATGGCCTAACCAAACTCATACACATATTTTTAGGGGGCACAATTCAACTCATGACAGACTCCTATACACCAACAACAAAAAGTTTGAAAAGGAAATCGGGAAAAAACACCATTAATAACAGCCCCTAAAAAGAGAAAATACTTAGGAATAAATCTAACCAGGGACGGAGAGACCTATACAAAGAAAATATACAAAACAGTATTGCAAGATACCAAAAGAGACTTACATAAATGGAAAAACATACCATGCTCATGGATACGAAGACACAACACTGTGAAAATATCAATCCTACCCAAACTCATCTACAGATATAAAGCATTCCAGATCCAAATACCAACAGCATTCTTTAATGAGACATAAAAACTAATCGCCAACTTTATATGGAAAGGAAAGAGGCCCCAAATAGGCAAAACATTATTGAGCAGAATAGGAGGCCTCATACTACCTGATCTCAGAACCTACTATACAGCCACGGTAGTCAAAACAGCCTGGTACTGGTCCAACAGCAGACACATAGACCAATGGAACAGAATCAAGAACCCTGATGTAAATCCATCCACCTATGGTTAGCTGATCTTTGACAAAGGACCAAGTCCTTTAAATGGGAAAAAGAAAGTCTTTTTTATAGATGGTGCTGGCAAACCTGGATGTCCTTCTGTAAAAAAAATGAAAACAGGACCCATACCTCACACCATACATAAATACTAACTCAAAATGGATCAAAGACTTAAATATAAAACCTAACACCTGAAACGATAAAGATCATGAAAGAAAAGATAGGGACAATGCTAGGGGCCCTAATACATGGCACGAACAGAATACAAACCATAACTAACAACGTACAAACAGAAGAAGATAAGCTAGATGACTGGGAGCTCCTAAAAATTAAACACTTATGCTCATCAAAAGACTTCACCAAAAGAGTAAAAAGAGAACCTACAGACTGGGAAAAAATTTATGGCTATGACATATCCAACAAGGGTCTAATCTCCAAAATCTACAGAATACTTTAGCACCCAACAACAAAAAGACAAATAATCCAATGACACAATGGTCAAAGGACATGAACAGCCATCTCGCCAATGATGACATTCAGTTGGCTAACAGACACATGAGGAATGCTCATTAGCCATTAGATAAATGCAAATCAAAACTACAGTGAGATATCATCTCCTCCCGACGTTACTGGCAAGAATCAAAAAAAGAGAAAATAACAAATGCTGGAGAGGTTGCTGGGAGACTGGAACTCTTATGCACTGCTGGTGGGAGTGTAAAATGGTATACAACTACTATGGAAAATGATATGGTGCCTCCTTAAAAACCCAGAAATACTGTACGATCCAGCAATCCCACTCCTAGGAATATATCCTAGAGAAATAAGAGCCATGACATGAACAGACATATGCACACCCATGTTCACTGCAGCATTCTCCACAATAGCAAAAGATGGAAACAACCTAAGTGTCCATCAACAGATGAATGAATGAACAAACTATGGTACATTCACACAATGGGATACTACGCAATGTAAAAAAACAATGATGAATCTGCAAAACATCTCACAACATGGATGAATCTAGAGGGCATTATGCTGAGTGAAATAAGTCAATTACAAAAGGACAAATACTGTATGAGAGCACTATTATAAAAAACCAAGAAAAGGTTTACACACAGAACAAACTACCTTTGATGGTTAGGAGGGAGGGGAGGGATGGGAATAGAAATCACTAACTAGATAGTAGACAAATGGTAACTTTGGTGAAGGGAAACAACACACAATATAGAGGAAGTCAGTACCACCTGACCAAGGCAAAGTCATAGAAGCTTCCTAGACACATTCAAATACCTTGAAGGACCAGTAACTGAGGCTGAGGGCTAGGGATCATTGCCTCAGTGGACATCTAGGTCAATTGGCATAACATAGTTTGTAAAGAAAATATTCTACATCCTACTTTGTTGAGTAGCATCTGAGTTCTTAAAAGCTTGTGAGCGGCCATCTAAGATACATCTATTGGTCCCATCCTTTCCAGAGCAAAGGAGAAAGAAGAAAATCACACACAAGGAAGATATTAGTCCAAAGGACTAGTGGACCTCATGAACCACAGCCTCCACCAGCCTGAGCCCAGAAGAACTAGATGGTGTCTGGCTACCACCAGTGACCACTCTGACACGGATCACAATAGAGGGTTCTGGACAGAGCAGGAGAAAAATTAGAACAAAATTCAAATCCACCCCCTGCCTGCACAGAAAAGAAAGACTAGACTTACTGATCTAAAAGAGACTGGAGGAACCCCTGAGACGATAGCCCTCAGACACCCTTCTAACTCAGAACTGAAGCCACTCTCAAATTCACCTTTTAGCCAAAGATTAGGCAAGCCTATAAAACAAACAATAACACACATAAGGAATGTGCCGTTTAGATCAATCAAGTATATGTGACCAAATGGGCAACACCTGCCCAAAAGCAAAGAGGAGAAGGCAGGAAGGGACCGGAAAATGGAGGAATGGACATGGGGAACCTGGGTGGAAAGGGAAAGGGGGAGGGTGCTGACGCCTTGCGAGGATTGCAACCAACGTCACAAAACAATTTGTGTATACATTTTTTAATGAGAAACTAATTTGTGCTGTAGACTTTCACTTAAAGCACAAAAAAATTAAAGAAATGGTGAAAAGGGCATAAGCTTTGGAAATACGGAAGTACCAGGGTCAATAGCTAGGAGAGTTGATGGAGGATGTGGAAGAATGTGACAAAGGACAACTTTAAAAGACTTTTAGTGCTATCTGTGTTAAAAGATACGGTTATAGCTTATTTTTTAAGGAAAAACAAAGCTAATTTTGCTTAATTTGGCAGCTTTTAAGTGTATGAGTGTGTGGCCACTTGTCCTCTGGAAAATTCTTCTCTAAGCACCACCATCATCACTGTCGGCCCCCACTATATTACTCCATGTTTCCCCTAGGTTTGCATTTATTACAAATTTTTTAGTAGAAGACATTGTTTTATTGATGAATTTAAGCAACCACAAGAAACAATTCCACTAAACAATTATTAAAGATTAAAGCTTTAAATGGCAGCAAATAGTCTTCAAATTCTGCCTGTACTGCTTACACAGCCTCTGTGGCTTCTATTTAGTTAGTCTGCTGGTACTAAGAATAACTTAACCTTTTTTAAAACCTCTTTCTTTTGTTAATTTTAGGCTCCATTCTTTTTCAATCTTTTTTTTTTTTTTGGTGGGGGGTAGCGGTACTTACTCTGACCCTCTCCATCTGGGTGCTGAATGGGTACAGCAATTCAAATAAAATCAGGCCTAAAGAAAAGATGTCCACTTTGTGAGAGTAGTTGTTTCCGTGAATCTGAAATCCCATACAAAGAAGAAATACAAAAAATAATTAATACAGAGATGGTATAATTGATACTATGGCATTTGTGTAATCCCAAGGTTTACTTAGTCACTTCTTGATTTAAATGTAATTGTCTCCGTAAAAATGTTACTAAAGAGTTAATAAATCTCTGAAGTCTTTTCTCTTCAACTCACCACACCAAGAGTAATTAAACTACTCAGCATTACAGAAGGAAAGCCTGGGTCCGGCTCAGAGATATGCATCAGTAAGATAGGCCAGCAGAAACCTGGAGCCTTGCAATGCAAAAAAAGTTTGTGGGAGCCAGAAAAAGCTGCTCATCTGCCCCTGAGGTGAAGTTTTTCAAAGCAAGCCCTATCTGACGCAAATCTCTCATTTCTAATCATCTTAGTCCTCACCCATTTTTATGAGAAAATCTTCATTACTCCAAACCACTAATCAACTGTGCTTAGCCCTCATTATGGCACTTAATTATGGACTGCTTTGCATTCTTACTTGTATTTTTCATATGCATATTTCTTATTCTTCACAGCTAGATTATAAAGTCCTGGAGGGAAGGGAACTGCTTCTTTTGTATTCCCAGCATCCAGCACTGAGCTAAGTATAGAGAAGGCCCTCAATAAATAATTATTTGTTAAAATGAACAAATGAATTACAGCTAAACTACTCTATTAAACAAAGCCTTATTCAAATTAAAAGTGACCTCCTGGGACTCAGAAGAACCTTGTGTTTGTGAATGTTAGTTTTAGGCACCTAACCTGACATTTGACAAACCACCAAGGAAAGGTCTCCCTTAGGAAATGCTCTACATAAGCATTTCTTAAGAGGTGGGGGGTAGTTACAAGGGGGTTGCCAAGGTTCATGGTGCTCTTTACAAATTCCTCTCTAAACTTCATTTGGTATCTGTCCCTCTGGACTGGCTGGCATCCTTCTAAGCAGCCAGCCTAATTGTACGCTTTTATAACATCAGATGGAAAAGTGTCAGTGACCACCTTAGTTGCATCACCTTCTTCCCTTCTAAGCGACTGCGGCTATTTGAATTCTCTCTTACTTCTCACCCTTGAGGTTTGGGAAGTATTGAAAGAAAATATGTTTAAAAACAATGCTTACAGGGATAGGGGAACATAATTTGACAATTTCATGAAATGTAACTTGACAAGACATATCTCACACATATTGACTCCCACTTACTGATCCCACTTGAGTTCATCTATCCTAGAGTGCACGGAACTGTGGACAGAGATTTGTGTACAAGGACAAAGTTATCCAAGTGATATTTCTAACAGTAAAATTCACAAGTAACTGAAGGGTCCAAAAAACATACTGAATAAATTGCTTAACAGAGAGAATACTATTGCATCCAAAAACGTTTCCTAAGAACATTTAATAACATGGGAAATGCTTATATTTTTTAATATTGTACACAAAATTTTACAAAGAATCCCAATGTCATTTTCAAACCAAGGTATGTATAAATATAAATATAAAACTAACCACTGTTAATGTTTTAGGGTTTTTTAGTAAGTGATTTTTTCTTTATATTTTTCATATTACCTACATGAAAGACAAAATAACATAAGAGAAAAAAAGTATTACTAAATATGTTTTTAAAAAGAAGTACAGCCTCAAGACTACATGAAAAGTGATCTTTACAAAATATCTAAAAAACAATGACTCAAGCACAAAATCCCAAGGGGGGATATAATATACCTTTTTGGAGTTTAAATTGATTGTTTTATCACTGTGCAATACTAGAATTTGGCCTGTATTTCTTGGTATTACAACTAAGAACAAAGTAACTGTGGGATGTTTACTCTAAGAAAGAAGGTCATTTACTCCAAGAAAGACAACAAAATTAAACAATGTCTTAGCACAACTTCTAAGACTTTGGTAAGACAATTCAGAAAGCCAAAGTATTTTGAAAGGCTTTTTCTCCCTTTTTTTTTTTCTTATTGTTGTAAAAATATAGGTAACATTGAAAGGCTTTTTAAAGGGACATTTTTATAAAGTGACAGTTTCTGTACTTAAAAGAGGGTTATTAAGAAGAGGAAGTCCCTGGGTGGTGTAAGCAGTTAATGTGCTCAGTGGCTAACTGAAAGTTCACCAGAGGCACCTGGAAACAAAGGCCCGGTGATCTACTTCAAAAAATCAGCCACTGAAAACCCTATGGAACACAGTTCTTGGCCTCACACACGTGGGGTCGTTAAGAAGAGTTAAGCCTTTCTATTTTCTGTGCCATATTTTAACTACTGTACAGCTCCACAACAAGATTTCTGCGGCTATCCTTGGTTTTCTAGTATTTTCAACAACACTAAATGTAGCATCACTTGTCACTGATCTCTTTCTTTGTCAAATGGCAACCCCTGCCTCCAACAACCACGTGCACACACATGTTCTGGCATATACACTGCAATCCCAAACCAAAGCAGAGTGAGCACAGCAGCGTGTATGAGGTGGTCAAGACTATCTGGTGTTTATCTTCTACTGACATTCATAGTCACCCATCCACCAAAGGTGCTGTATGCTGGGCAACTGTTTTAGGTGTTGGGGATAGAGTAAAAAAAAAGATAAACTAGGTCCGTATTCTGATAGCAAGGTACCTAGGTAGCACAAAGAGTTTGCACTAGACTACTAACTAACATAAAAGAAGCCTGGGAGGTGCAGTGATTAAGCACAGGGCCGCTAACCTAAAGGTCGGCGGTTCGAACCCACCAGCTGCTCTGGGGGAGAAAGATGTGGCAGTCTGTTTCTGTGAAGATTACAGCCTTGGAAACCCTATGGGGTAGTTCTGCTCTGCAGTTCTCCTCTGTTCCACAGGGTCGCTATGTGTCAGAATCGACTAGATGGCAGTGGGTAGTAGTAGCAGTACTATCCTAAAGGTTGGTGGTTCGAACCCACACAGTGTTGCTGCGGAAGAAAGACCTGGTGATCTGTTTCTGTAAAGATTGCAGCCCAGAAAATCCTATGGAGCACAGTTCTACTCTGTAACACATGAGGTTGCCATGAGTAGGAATCCACTCGATGGCAGAGGGTTTGGTATTATTCTCATAGCTTATATTTTAGAGAGGAAGAAAGGACAAATATCAGAAAAAATTATAAATGCTATGAGAAGAATAAACAGAATAATGGGATAGACCCTGGCAGGAAAAAGAGGGGCACGTCTCCATCTAGTGAGGCTTCCTTCCATTAAGAAGCATGCAGATAGAGTTGCTTTTATTTCATCATTCCTATTTTGTTTTTACAATACTTAAAATATGAAGGTATTATTTCCAGCTTCTTGAATAATGATAAATTTTTAAACACTTAGATTTTTTATTATGGTAAAATATACATATAACAAAACATTTGCCATTTTAACAATTTTCAAGTGTAAGCACAGTTACCATGTTGCAATCATCACCACTATCCATTTTCAAAAATTTTCATCATCCTAAACAGAAACTCAGGACCCATAAGTAATAACTCCCCATTTCCTCTTCCCCGCAGCCCTGGTAACCACTAATAAACTTTTGTCTCTATGCATCTTACTAAAAACTTTCTAGCAGCAATTCTGATACATGTTTAGGGAGAAAAATGAGAAACTACAGAAAATTCAAAATAGATTAAAAATCATTTAAGTCCCATCCCCTAGATGCAATGACTGTTAACACTCTTTGGCTCTTCCAGTCCTTTTGCCTATGGATACAAATACGTATTTATAGTGTTTCAATCTATACTGCATGCAGTTTTTTCTTTACCAAGTCCTGGCCACGTCATTTGACTGGGATGATTCAGTAACATGGGCCAATAAATTTCTTTTTCTATTTGAGTCAGTATGGTTACTTGGGTTACAAATAACCAACTGTGTAAAATGAATGGCCTCTTAAGAAATTAAAATCTCTACTGTATCCCTTTCTAATTTCTAAGTTTATTTTTATCTTTTTTCTCTCTTAAGTAGATTTACTACAGAGAATTATCTGTTTTATTTAAAACCTTAAAAACAAACAGTATTATTTTTACACAGTTTTACCAATATCAGTTCTTTCCTTGTTTTTTCCCTCTTCTTGCTGGTCTTCCCCCCGCCTCCACCCCAACCCCAGGGTATCGAGCAGAAGGCTAAATCACTTATGCAGTAATGTGTTTTTGCAACGAAGGCTTTTAAATACATTTCTCTCTAAATAGAACTTTGATAGCTTCCTAAAAAATTTCAATATTTTTCATTTCTTTCATTACTTTTTCAATACTTTGTATGAGTATTTTTACTTCATTACTGACCTAATAATTAATCAGTTAGGAGGGTTTTTAAGTTTCCAGCTAACCAACAAAAGCAAAAACAAAATAAAAAACAATTTCTGTTTGCTAATGTATCTGGTCCTTGTGGCCTAGAGGTCTGAAATGAAAATATATCCCATTTTAAATTATTCATCGATAAATGTTCAAATGACAATTATAAATAAGCCCTAGTATATTTTTTATACATCTTTCATTTTTAACCTTTCTTTTGTGAAAAAAATGTTTAGCCAAATCTTAATTTCCCTTTCATGGTGAAATCTGAACATCTTTATTTATTGTCATAACTAATATTTGGCTTTAGCATCACTTTACATTAAGGTTTGCTTTCTGCTTTGCATTTCCATACCTTTCCTTTTGCTATAGTTTGCTTTCATCTCCTCTAGTGACACAGAAGGTAGAAATATTGTTTTTAATCCTACTGGCTGAATTTAGGTACATCAAATGCAAATCTCTGTCCCTACCTATGCTTTCCCTGTTCTTACCCTCTTCCATTTCTTGATCTTTGTTAATATGGGAGTTACAGACCCAGCTTATTATGATGACTGTACTTAAAATTATATACCTTTTACTAAGAGCACACTTTGGATTTTATATTCAATTTCAATTTGGTATCCATATTTACAAGAGCCATTGGTACTAATTGGTCTTGATGTCCATTGCCAATACTTTTATGTTAACAGTTTCTCTTAATTCTTAAGTTCAGTGTTAATAGGTAACATATTCGCATGGTTCAAAAAAAGTATATAGCAAAGTTTTCCTTCCCTACCCTCTCCCTCATCTGCCCAGTCTCCGCCAGCCATCTCCCCTCTGCCCACTGCCTCTATAATCATTCATTTTTTGCATACCTTTTTCCCCAGAGTTTCTTTATGTAAATATAAACGAACACATATTTATGTTTTTCTCCTTTACACAAAAGGTAGCCCACTATGCACACATTTCTGCACCTTTCTTTTTTCACTTAAGAGATTTTTAATTTAAGCTTACCCAACTAAAATTGTCTGATTTCTCTGTACATGAATAATTTCATAGGTCTCAACTTTTTTCCTCAGAGCTGTACATATTGCTTTATTGTCTTTTGGGGTTTAGTGCTATAGAAAACAAGTTCTTTAGCTATAATCTTTTTTTTTTTTCCTACCTAAATACCTGTAGCATTTTTTCTTTATCTTTGAAATTCAAGATGTCTAAGTAGAGGGTTCTTCTAATTTTTTTAAAAAAAAATGAAAATTTAAAATGTGAGAAAGTAATACTTGAATAATGCAAACAATTCAAACAGTACAAAAGAATACTGTGCCACAGTAAAATAAAGTCCCTCTCTTCACAGGCAATCCCTTTTTTAGTCGTCTGTGGTATAGCCTTTCAATGATAATCTAAGCCAGTGTTTCTCAAAATGTGGTCCATAGAACTCTGGGGATCCCAAGACCCTTTCAGGGAGTCTGCCAGGTCAAGACTATATTCACAATACTAAGATGGCATTTGCCTTTTCACTGTAAGTGTTTATATTTGCAGTGCTGGTACTCTAGCATGAATCAAGGCAGCAGCACCAAAATGTATTAAACCCATTGTCATTGAGTCGATTCCAACTCATATTGACCCTATAGGACAGAATAGAATTGTCCCACGGGTTTCCAAAGCCATAAATCTTTACGGAAGCAGACTGCCACATCCTTCTCCTGCAGAGCCACTGGTGGGTTCGAACTGCCAACCTTCTGGTTAGTAGCCAAGCACTTTTACCACTGTGCCACCAGGGCTCCTTCCAAACTGTACTAGCAGTAATTATACTGTTCAGTGCCACACAGTCATAGTTAAAAGTAAAACAAAAAGAGATCATTTCACTTAAAATGTCCTAAGGTAGTAAAAATTATTGTTATTAAATATCTTAAGTATACTTCTTTTTAATATTCTGTGTGACAAAATAGGACGTATTCATAAAGCATTTCTGTTCCACACCAAAGTAAGATGGATGTCTCAAGAAAAAGTATTTGTGTAATTGAGTTATAAGACGAAATAGCCAGTCTCTTCATAGGACAACATTTTGACTTGAAAGAATGGGTGGTAGGCAAACTCTAGTTACCCAGACTTGAGTATTTGACGGCCATTTTCTCAAAGATGAACAAAGTGAGGATGGTACTACAAGGAAAACTGACAGTATTTGTTGCCAGTGATAAAAGTTGAGCTCTCAAGTGAAAATTAGAATTTTGGAAAATTCTGCATCCACCACTGTAACTTGACAGTTCTATAATCCTTACAGCCCTTTCTGATGAGATTGTGGTATTAACTGATGTGATCTTTTATATTGTACAATGAAATGAGACAACAGTTGGAAGACGGAAGAGCTGCATAACTCAGGGAACCAATGGTTTCCATACAGTCAATGTACAACATTATAAAATTTTGAATAGGCAAAAGAGCCATTCAAAATGCAAGACGGATCAAGGGATGTTAATGTTAACAGCGTACAAAATGTTCACTGATATGGTTTAAGAGTCCACTTGTTGAGTTTTGGTGTGGCTGAAAGAATACCCACAATTACTTGAAAAAGATAGTAAAAATATTCCTCCCTTATCCAGTTTACATATCTATGTGTGGTCAGATTTTCTTCATACACTTCAACCAAACAATATATGGTAAAAGATAAATGCAGAAACAGATACGAGAATCCAGCTCTTTTACAGATTTTAAAGATTTGCAAAAATGTAAACAAATGCTACTCTTATAAATTTTTTTGTTTTGTTTTGGAAAATATTTATTTTTCATAAAAGTATCTTAAGGTGTTTTGGGTCAATACTGTCATTTTTAACTGAATTAATAAAGTTTTACAAATTCCTCCTGTTTTAATTTCTAATGGCAAACCTTGATAGATAAAACTTTTTAAGAAAAACTCTTTCAGGTTCTCGACTTTTATAGGTGTAAATGATTACTGAGACCAAAAACTTTGAAGACTGCTGATCTATGCATATATATAAGCTGTGAATATATCAGCCTGATAGTGCTGGGTCTGCTACTGCACTCCCAGGATGCACTGCTCCCACTGCTCCTCTGGTTCCTGCACTGTTTACAATGCTTTTCCTTTAGAGACTAAGCATCTCAGAAGGCAACTTATCCTGGCTTATCTACCTCTATTTCCTGCCATGGTACATGCTGGAAGCTGTGAATTACTGTAGAGGGAAGTTCAGTACAGTCCTCTGGCTCTAGCTGCTCTGAAACATCTTCTGCTTAGTTGACACAAGGTCACACATGACCTGGAGTTAAGTTTGCAAGGAGGGCATTCAAAGTCTCTTTTTTGGTTGCTGTCTGGTTCTGGTTCAGAGGGTGTGGTGCATTGTATGTGCTGTATTTTTCTTAATTTATCCTCAATTTAGGTAATAGAAATCACACTCTAGCTGAGTTACCTGTGGAATACTACAGCCAGTTTTCATATTTTATATTATTGAGTATTTTAATGAGAATGTGGGAGGAGATGCATCAGATATAACTATCTTGCTGCCACTCTAATTAAAAGTCTGTTTTTTCTTCAGAAGGAAAACAAACTCACCTGCTCTGGGCTCATATACAGTTTGGTCCCTACTTGTCCTGTGTGTCTGGCATAAGCTGGCATCGGGGTCAGAACCGTCTGCTCCTCCTCATCCTGGTCCATGGCAGTCACTAGTCCAAAGTCTCCAATCTTTACCACATCATCCATTGTAAAGAATATATTGGAAGGCTAGAAAAATAAAGCAGAAGAAAATACAGTGAATGTGTGTTATGGATTGAATTGTATCCCCCCAAAATGTGCGTCAACTTGGCTAGGCCATGATTCCCGGTATTGTGTGGTTGTCCACCATTTTGTGATCTGATGTGATTATCGTATGTGTTGTAAATCCTAACCTCTATGATGTTAATGAGGCAGGATTAGAGGCAGTGATGTCAATGAGACAGGACTCAATCTACAGCATTAGGTTATATCTTGAGTCAATCTTTTTTGAGACAAAAAAGAGAGAATCGAGCAGAGAGAAGAGAGACCTCATGCCACCAAGAAAGAAACGCTGGGAGTGGAGCACGTCCTTTAGACCCAGGATTCCACTTGTGATATTTCTGTTATAGCAGCACTGGATAACTAAGACAGTGTGTAGTGAGGATAGAAAGTAAACAGAATGAGTTTAAAGACTTTTAATGTCTGTTTTTAACAAAGAAGAATTTATTCTCTCCCAGTTTAAGAGGCCAGAATTCTGAATTCAGGGTGCCAGCTGCAGAGGAAGGCTCTCTCTCTGTCAGCTCTGGAGGAAGGTCTTTGTCATCAGTCTTCCCCTGGTCAAGCAGCTTCTCAGCACAAGGACCCCGGGTCCAAAGGACTTGCTATTCTTCTTGCTCTTATTTCTTAGTAGTATAAGGTCCCCAAGTCTCTTTGCTCACTTCACTCTTTTATATCTCAAAACAGACTGATTTAAGACACAATTTAATCTTGTAGATTGAGTCCTGTCTCATTAACATAACTGCCGCTAATCCCACTTCATTAACATCATAGAGGGAGGACTTACAACACATAGAAAAATTACATCGTGACAAAATGGTCAGCAACCACACAATACTGGGAATCATGGCCTAGCCAAGTTGACTGCACATTTTGGAAGGACACAATTCAATCCATAACAATAACTATGGAAGAACAAAAAAACTAAATATTCTGAAGCCTGTTTCTCTTTAAAATGGGCTAATATAAAATAAGAACAATTCTTTGATGCCAGTTGAGTCCTGTGCATCAAGAATAGGGAAGGGTAGCAAAAGGTACTAGCATTTATTGAATGTCTACTTAAACTCTTAGAGATCCACATTCCCTTGGAGATTCAGATTCCCAGGGTATCTAATCCTCTCAATCTTATTTTCTATATACTCTCTTTTGGTAAGCTTTTCTACATTTATGACTTAAGCCATAATAATTATAACAATAATAGTAATAATAATAGCAAATGCAGACTGCATTTGTATCAGGCACTGCTTAAGCAGTTTACTACTATTAACTCAATACAACTCTATGAGTACTCCCATTTTTCAGATGTGGAAACTGAGGCCCAGAGAAATTAAGTAAATTGCCCAAGGTTACTTAGCTGCTAAGGGGTAGAGCAGGGATTTAAATCCAGGCAGTCTGGCTCCATGAGAAAAGGACCTGGCCTTTTAATGTACTGTGGCATGTCCATCACCCAGCACAGTTCTTGCCCTATGGTAGTTACTCACTAATATTTGATGAATGAACGAAGCAGACTGATTTTCTGGTTTGTGTCTGAGAGGGGAAGTAGACTACCAAAGGAAATAAAAGCTCTTAACTATTATCCTGTGCTGCCTCTTCTAATACCCATATGCTCAGGATCCTATGGAGTAGTTCTACTCTGTCACACAGGATCGCCATGAGTTGCAACTGACTTGATGGCAACAGGTTTGGTTTTTCAGTTTTAGGAGGACACTGTATTTTAGGTAATGAGAAAAGCCTGGTATACTAGAGTAGAAAGGATAAAAGACTAGAAGTCGGGCCGGAAAGTGCCGATGACAAAAGGGAGAGAGGGCCCAGAAGGTTTAACACTGAGCTCAAAGACTTTAAGTCAGAATGTAACATATAGCTTTTTCAACTGGGAATAAAAATCTTGGGAATATTTTTTTCTAACACACTAGAAAGCTTTAAAATGAACTTGTCTTTAGAAAGGAATAAAACCTTTTTGATTTCTAAAAAAAAGCTAAAGGGAAATTTTTCTTCTTGAAATTTTCTAGCGCATAGATAGACAGACAGAAAAATTCTTAGAAAACATTGTAGCACTAAGCAAATAGTCACCAGTATCTCATTCACCATTATAAAATCAGCAGAAGAGTATTTGTTATTAGTGAAAACATAATTACACTGCCTTTCAACTTGCTATTTTATGTGTATCATGTTAAATAAGTGCACATCAGCTAGCTGGTTTCCACCCTGTGACAATCGTTTCCCATATTCAAACCTAAATAGTCAAGTCACCTTTCAGGTTAGGGGTGCCCAGCCTCCTGGCAGTTGTATTCTCCCTTCCAACCAAAATAATTCATCTCTGTAATTTTCAGTCAGTGCAGAACCATTCCCGCCAATTAGTTTGGGCCCAAATCACTGATACGTCAGAAGACTCCCGCGGAGGACTTCACGTCCCGCTACAGAAAGCTGATGTATTTTAGCAAACCTCTTTTTACCCAGTGGTGAGGTCAATGCTGAACAAAACCTCCTAAATAACCTATACAAGGGCAAGATACACCAAAAGACTGGGCTTCTAGTCACTCAAAACAGCAAGATTAAGTCATGTATATAGTCTTGTCCCCAAAAAATACTTTTCTCTTATTGTAATTTTAATACTCTATCGGCTGCTAACCAAAAGGTCAGCAGTTCAAATCTACCAGCTGCTCCTTGGAAACCCTATGAGGCAGTTCTGCTCTGTCCTTTAAGGTCACTATGAGTCGGAACTGACTTGACAGCACCTAACAACAACAACAACATCTTTTAATATAGTTACTTGTGCTTATTTTTTTCCTCCTTTCCTTCACCATGCCAACTCCTTGAAGGCGAGATCTCTGTATCTTCTGTAATATCTAGCATCATATCTTATACATAAAACAAAAAAACCAAACCCGGCGCCACTGGGTCGATTTCAACTCATAGTGACCCTACAGGACACAAGAGAACTGCCCCATAGGGTTTCCAAGGAGTGCCTGGTGGATATGAACTGCCGATCTTTTGGTTAGCAGCCGTAGCTCTTAACCACCACATCACCAGGATTTCCATCATATACACAGTTACCAGTAAAAAAAAACAAAAACCCAGTTGCCCTTGAGTCAACTCCTACTCATGGCGACCCCAAGTGTGTCAGAGCAGAACTGTGCTCTATAGGGGTTTTATGGCTGATTTTTCAGAAGTAGATCACCAGGCCTTTCTTCTGAGGCACTTCTGGGTAGACTTGAACTCCACCCTTTTGGTTGGCAGCTGAGTGTGTTAACCATTTGGGCCACCCAGGGACTCCATACCACCACATTTCCTACAACTGAGAAGATACAGTACTCAATTTCTTTTACATTTTGGTTTTTAAAAATATAATTGGGTAACAATTACTTTGGAAAACAGGAATTATTTCTAATTCTTATGCCTGTTATCCCAAATTCTTAAAATATACTCAGGGATTTAAAAAGCTACTGCTGATTTAGAAGAAAATAACGTTTGCCCAAATAGCAACCTTGGTGCCTGAAACAAAGGTCTATAGTCACATAAAGCAAAACTGAAAATACTTCAAATGGGTCCAAATCTATCAAGAGTTTAAGCTACTTTGAGCAGAAAAATATTTATATATTCACTACACATTTACTGCTGATTGCTATAAGTATATGGAACATGGCAGAACTGAGTTAAATAAAAGTTCCATACGCTTATTTTCAAAAACACATACCAAGGACACCATTAACTGTGGCTTGATGGTGTCCTAGTAAAAGTGAGGTTGTTTATGTTACCTGTCATGAAGATTAAAAGATCTGTATTGGTTAAACACACACACACACAAAGGAAATGCTGCATGTTTTAGTTAGAATCTTACGTAATTCATCATATACTACGATAATATTCAATATTGTATATACCAAAAATGGAATCAAAGATTTACAGCTGAAAACCACCATCTGTTACCTTTTGCCATCCATCTTCCCACGCCCTCCTTTAAGGCCCAAACAGTTCAGAAATAGGGGGGAAAGCATGAGATGTTAAATGATTTACCCCAAGTCAAAGCTGGCTAGATAAGGAGCCCCTGTCTCTCCTTCCATCTGAGTCCTGTCCCCATGCTACTTCAGGGCCCTAGGGGCACTTGTGTCAAGGTAACTAAAAGCCATAGAAAAAAATGAGGTGTATCTACTCATAGTGGATTGTACATAAAGATTTTTCTTTCTTTTTTTTTTCCACGAGGGGATTGGGAATGTTCTTTCCAGTAAAATGAACATAAACACATTACAGAGCAGAATGTACGATCTGCCCGAAATATTCCAAGTAGGAGACTTCTTATTCTGCAGCAGGCCCCTTCAGGCTGCTTTCCCAGACCTTTGCTCCCAATACCTTCACTCTTCTCTGCTCTTCAGCTAAAAACTGAGAAGGAGTGCAAATACTACTCCGAACAACACAAAGGCAGACTGAAACCCTTGTATAATGTGCCACAAATACAAACCTTGAGGTCCCTGTGCATGAGTCCTTTACTGTGCAAAAACTCCACTGCCTCAGCTATCTGCAGGAAGATATGCAGACACACGGTCCTCTCCCTTTCCTCGATGGCACATCGCCCGTTCAGCCAGTCTTTGAGGTTTTCCTTCCTGCACAGCTGCATCTGAATGTAAAGATACACCTTCGGTGAACTGGGCTGGAGTTTCTCGGCAGTGGTTTTAGTGAGATCTAAACTTAAAGTGGTTGGTCTTGGAGGAGAAACAGACAAAGTAGGTTCAGAAGACGATTTACTACTAGCATGCTTGCAGCCAGTTAGTTTATTAGCATAATGGTTGCCAATATGCAGTCTGTTAGTTTTGAGGTCTTCTTTGCTGGAGGCATTATCACAGCCAGAATCTTCAAATACTATAGA
This sequence comes from Trichechus manatus latirostris, assembly GCF_000243295.1. NCBI lineage: Eukaryota > Metazoa > Chordata > Mammalia > Sirenia > Trichechidae > Trichechus > Trichechus manatus. The sequence continues at coordinate 603,619 of NW_004444252.1, forward strand.
AGAGGAGGTTCTCTCCCTTGACCTTACAGAAGAGGCTTCAGAAGGACAGAGTTCAAAGGAGTGTCCTTCATCATTGCCATCCATAGTACCATCTTCCCCCTCACAGTCTGTAAGGCAACTGTCCTGGAGGTTGCACACTGGATCCACTGACCCACTGACATCTCTGTGGTCAGCTCCCGAGAATTCCAGTGGAGAGAATGGGCTCAAGGAAGAACTTGTCTGGCCACAGGAAATCCCTACTGAAAAAGACCTACTTCTTACTGGTGAAGGAGCTATGATTTCAATACGTTCTTTTGTAGAGAAGGGATCCATTCTGCGTATTTTAACTGATGGTGCATCCATTGGGCTCGGAGAGCTGAGTGGCCAATCTGTGCTAGAGGTGGGAAGAATACAAAAGTATGAGAGTGAATATATGTTGATTATTTAAACTGTGTCCTGTGTTTAAAAAGCTTCAACTATAATTAAACAGTTTCTAAATGACCAACAACATAGACCAAAAAAAAAAAAAACACATTGCCTCCGTTGAGTTGATTCCAACTCATATTGACCCTATAGGACAGGGTAGAACTGCCCTATAGAGTTTCCAAGGAGTGGCTGGTGGACTTAAATTATCGACCTTTTGCTTAGCAGCTGTAACTCTTAACCACTGCACCACCAGGGCTCCAACAATACATAGATTACATAAAAATACGCTGTATGAGACAAAAAAAAAAATCATATTCCAACCACTTCTTCCAAAAATTTAAATTTGGAAGTTTAATTTTATACTTGAAACGGCTAGCTGGGGCTGTCATGCCAGAGAAGCTAAGGCCTTTTGTGTAAAACACGGAGTCCTGAAGGAACCGAAGCACAGGATTCCTCGGTGGCCATAATTCCTAAGCTCTGATCAAAATGAGGGCAGCAGCAGCTCACAGGGCCTTGAGAAAAGGAGGCTGCTTCACTTGGTACTTCCATGGTTAGTTATGGGCCCCAACTGTGTTTCTGTAACAAGGTACCCGACATGGATCTAGCGCTGTGTCAGATACTCTAGGCAGGCATTTTATTCCAGCTGTTTTCGTAAATAGTCTATTTGCAGTCTGCCTCTTTTCTGTTCTCAGTACTTTTTAAAGACATTCTTTCTTATAGCATATCATACTATACAGGTTCGTAATGGGAAATATCTTCAGGTTACTTAACTTTACATAATTTTTTTGTATTATTATTGTACTTTAGATGATGGTTCACAAAACAAGCCAGCTTGACATTAAACAATTAGTACACATATGGTTTTGTGACACTGGTTACCAACCCCACGACATGTCAACACTCTCTTCTCGAACTCGGGTTCCCTATTACCAGCTTTCCTGTCCCCTCCTGCCTTCTAGTCCTTGCCCCTGGGCTGGTGGGCCCCTTTACTCTCATTTTGTTTTATGGGCCTGTCTAATCTTTGGCTGAAGGGTGAACCTGAGGAGTGACTTCATTACTGAGCTAAAAGGGTATCCGGGGGTCATACTCTTGGGGTTTCTTCAGTCTCTGTCAGACCAGTAAGTCTGGTCTTTCTCTGCGAGTCCGAATTTTGTTATACATTTTTCTCCGGCAATGTCCAGGACCCTATATTGTGATCTCTGTCAAAGGAGTCAGTGGTGGTAACCAGGCACCATCTAGTTGTACTGAACTCAGTCTGAAGGAGGCTGTGGTAGCTGTGGTCCATTCGTCCTTTGGACTAATCTTTCCCTTGTGTCTTTGGTTTTCTTCATTCTCCCTTGCTCCAGACAGGGTGAAACCAGTGGAGATTCTTAGATGGCCACTCACAAGCTTTTAAGACCCCAGATGCTACTCACCAAAGTCGAATGTAGAACATTTCCTTTACAAACTATGTTATGCCGATTGAGCTAGATATTCCCTGAGACCATGGTTCCCACAGCCCTCAGCCTCAGGGAGTTTGGATGTGTCTATGGAGTTTCCATGACCTTGAGTTTACATATTTTTTAAATGAAAACAGTTAAAACTACTTTAAAAAGGAGATGTAAATTGCTAAGAGAAAGACCATATGTATTTTTTTAAAAGAATGGAGACAAATAAAAACACCATACGTCACACTGAAAAAGCTACTGCAAATCTCTCGGTGAACTCAACTCACAAAGCTCTAACTGCTAATGATTTTTAACATTCATATTCTCAGAAACCAAACCAACTAACAAGCGGCTAGGGACGTTTTCAAAACATGATGATGGAGAACGGGAATCTGCTGTTCTTTTCCTTAAAAAAAAAAAAAAAAAACCCTAATGTTATAGAAATGATATTTTGTTCACAGATGCAAAATACTAGCCTAAAGGAAAATATTAGGTTTTAAGACTATGTCTAACAAAGTTACCTTTCATCTTTCAGCCAAATTTCATCCATCTTTTCTTGCCACTTCTCTGGTGGTGCTTCCAACCAGGCATTGAAATATCTAACAATACCTGGGTGCTCAAGCTTGGCCAGAGCTTTAACTTCTCGCATTACCTTTTCCCGAGCCAACTCCCTGAAATAGAGAAAAAAAAAGACACTGAAGGTTGTCATATCTGCAGAAGTAATCAAGTTCAACAGTGAAAACACAGAAATAATATTCTCCCTTCAAGTCAAAATTAGAAATAGATGAGTCGACTTAGTTGTACTGATATAAATCCAAGAAGCCATATAAGAAGTCCTATATTTTAAAAACAACATATTTTAATGTTTTTTTTTTTTTCTTCTGGAAATAAGTCCTATTATAGACTCAATGGAAACCCTGGTGGTGTAGTGGTTAAGAGCTACAGCTGCTAACCAAAAGGTCGGCAGTTTGAATCCAATAGGTGCTGTTTGGAAACTCTACGGGGCAGTTCTACTCTGTCCTATAGAGCAGCTATGAGTTGGAATCGACTTGACAGCAACGAGTTTTTATAGACTCAACAGGAGGATAAATAAGTAGATGTGAGTGAGGTATTTAGAAGAAAGAGGTTAGCATCCCAAGCTCAGGAGGATAGAGAACAACCACCACAAAATGGTACCTATCACAAACTAAAAAGGCATGTACGATCACATTTGTTTGCTTGTTTATATCGCAAGCCTCGACTACTGAATATCACAGACAGTGAAGTTTAACTAGAAAAACATCAATTTTATCTTCTGCTGTGACAACCTGTCTAACGGATCTGACATTTCTAGTGATTCAACCATCACCTTAACCAACATCAATAAGTACAAAATACATCTTCTTCCTTTCTGCAGAAGAAAGTCAGTTACTGTGACTTTTTCCTTGGTGTTCTGTTGTTGCTAATCTCTCCCATTCTCCTAGACTAAGAATCTCAGTACATTTTTCATTTTTCTAACTTTTAAGTACCCACATTCAGCGTTATGGATTGAATTGCGTTCCCCTAAAAATATGTGTCAGCTTGGCTAGGCCATGATTCCCAGCATTGTATGGTTGTCCTCCATTTTGTGATTTCATGTAATTTTCCTCTGTGTTGTAAATCTTAACCTCTGTGATGTTAATGAGGCAGGATTAGTGGAGTTATGCTAATGAGGCAGGACACAATCTACAGGATTAGGCTGTATCTTGAGTCAATCTCTTTTGAGATATAAAAGAGAGAAGCGAGCAGAGAGGAGAGACCTCATTACCACCAAGCAAGAAAGCTTTTTCATGAGAAGCTACTTACTAAGATAAGGCAAGGGTTACAATCTTCCCGGCATTTTAATTATTTAAATAAATTACAAAAGCCCCAAATAGTTACAGCTTCTGTCCTCATCTTATACATATGCATATGAATAATTAAACTACTCAAAGTTATATACCAAAAGAAACGAATTAGTTCTGTAATACCCAAACCATCAACAGGGATTCTTATGTCCCTATCTGCAGTCAAAACATTGAAATACCAGTTAAAAGACAGCACAGCAATTAGTGCACATTTAATCAAGAATCAGTAAGAACAACATGTCCGACAAGGGTCTACTCTCTAAAATCTACAGAATACTTCAACACTTCAACAACAAAAAGACAAATAATCCAATTAAAAAATGGGCAAAGGATATGAACAGACACTTCACCAAAGAAGACATTCAGGTGGCTAACAGACACGTGAGGAAATGCTTGTGATCACTAGCCATTAGAGAACTGCAAATCAAAACTACAATGGAGAGGTTTTGGGGAGACTGGAACTCTTATGTACTGCTGGTGGGAATGTAAAATGATACAACCACTATGGAGAATGATATGGCACCTCCTTAAAAAGCTAGAAATAGAAATACCATATGATCCAGCAATCCCAACCCTAGGAATATATCCTAGAGAGATAAGAACCATCACACGAACAGACAGACGCATACCTATGTTCATGGCAGCATTACTCACAGCAGCAAAAAGACAGAAACAACCTATGTGCCTGTGACGGTTAAGGTTGTATGTCAACTTGGCTGGGCCATGATTCTCAACCGCTTGGCAGTTATGATGTAGTTTGGCAGTTATATAATGATATAATCATCTCCATGATGATATCTGATATAATGTAATCTCCTCCATCATGAGAAGTGCCGATCAGTTGAAAGGGAGTTTCCTTGTGGGGATGGCCTGCATCCAACATATATGGACTCTCTGGCAAAGCTCGCTGGCTTTTGCTCTGCTTTGCATCCTGCATTTGGCTCGTCATCATCTGAACTCAGTTCTTGGGACGTGAGCCAGCGAGCAGTCTACCATCTTATCTGCCAGCCTTGGATTCTTCAGCCTCCAAAGCTTGTAAGCCAGCAGCCTACCATCTGATCTGCCAATCTTGGGTTCATCAGCCCCCGTGGCTACGTGAGTGAAAAGAAGCCTCCAGCCTGACATCTGACCCACAGACTTGGGAATTTCTGGCCTCTACAACCATATCAGCTATTTCCTTGATACAGATCTTTCTCTACATATACATGCTTCACTGGTTTTGCTTCTCTAGAGAACGCAGCCTAAGATAGCGTCCATCAACAGATGAATTGATAAACAAAATTATGGTATATGTACAGGATGGAATACTACACAATGATAAAGAACAATGAATCTGCCAAACATCTCACAACATGGATGAACCTGGAGGCCAGTATGCTGAATGAAATAAGTCAGTCATAAAAGGACAAATATTGTATGAAACCACTATCATAAAAACCCAAGAAAAAGTTTACACACAAAAAAAAAACAATCTTTGATGGTTACGAGGTGAGGAGGGATGGGGAGGGCAAATCACTAACTAGACAAGTAGACAAGTTAACTTAGGTGAAGGGAAAGACAACACACAATATAGGGAAGCCAGCACAACTTGACCAAGCAAAGTCTAGAAGCTTCCTAGACACATCCAAACACCTTGAGGGACCAAGTTATTGGGGCTGAGGGCTGCGCACCATGGTCTCAGGGGACATCTAGGTCAATTGGCATAACATAGTTCATAAAGAAAATATTCTAAATCCTACTTTGGTGAGTGTCTGGGACCTTAAAAGCTTGCAAGCAGCCATTTAAGATCCATCTACTGGTCCCATCCCATCTGGAGCAAAAGAGAATGAAAAAAAACAAAGACACAAGGAAAATATTAGTCCAAAGGACTAACAGACCACATGAACCACAGCCTCCAGCAGCGTGAGCCCAGAAGAACTAAATGGTGTCCAGCTACCATCACTGACCACTCTGACAGGGATCACAATAGAGGGTCCTAGACAGAGTGGAAGAAAAATGTAGAACAAAATTCAAATTCACAAAAAAAAAACCAGGCTTACTGGTCTGACAAGAGATTGGAGAAACCCCTGAGACTATGGCTCCCGGACACCCTGCTAACTCAAAACTGAAGGCACACCTGAAGTTCGTTCACCTTTCAGCCAAAGGTTAGACAGGCCTATAAAACAAACAGCAACACACGTGAGGAACGTGCTTCTTAGTTCAATCAAGTATACAAGACCAAATGGGCAACACGTGCCCAAAATCAAAGACAAGAAGGCAGGAAGGGGCAGGAAAACTGGACAAATGGACATGGAGAACCCAGGATGGGAAGGGGAAGGGGGAGAGTGCTGACATACTGGGAGGATTGCAACCAATGTCACAAAACAATTTGTGTATGAAATTTTTGAATGAAAAACTAATTTGCACTGTAAACTTTCATATAAAACACAATAAACTAAAAAAAAAAAAAAGTTAATAAGAATCTTCTACATAGATGGCAAGGAAGGTAATACTGAAAGCCCATTTTCTTAAAAGCATCACACTGTTTTGAGTCAATAATTCCACTTCTCGAAATCTATCCCAAGGAAACAACAAATGTGAAAACATTTGTATAAAAGATGAACACTGCAGAATTATTTTTAATTGTAACACATTAGAAACCTAAATGCTTAACAATAAGAAACGGTTAAACAAAATAAGGCATGTGTATTAGTTGAACTATTATCTAGCCATAATATACTTTACATCTTAACATCAAAAATGCTGAGAATGCCATGAAGGAAGCAACAGACAAAACTGTACGGTACTGATAACTAGCTACTAATTACATAAATTTATGCCCAGAAAAAAAAAATAAAAGGAAATATTCTAAAATGTTAATAGTATTTATTACTGGGTGGAGGGAATACAAGTAGTTTTTGTTTTAACACTTTTCCTTATTTTTCACAATAGACAAAGATTATTTTTAAATGGTGCTATTTATTAAAGTCTATACGTATTATAGGAGCCCTGGTGGCACAGTGGTTAAAGCGCTCAGCTGCTAATCAAAAGGTCAGCAGTTTCTCCACCAGCCACTCCTGGGAGAAAGATGTGGCAGTTCTACTCTGTCCTACAGAGTCGCTATGAGTTGGAATTGACTTGACAGCAGTGGGATTGGTTTGGTTTTGGGTAGTGTCTTAGGCTGGCTTCTCTAGAGAAGCAAAACCAGTGCAACATATATATATAAATACATATATATGTTTAGAGAGAGAGAGAGAGAGAGATTTATATCAAGGAATGGCTCACAGTTATAGAGGCTGTAAAGTCGCAAGCTGAAAACAGAAATGCAAACAGGTACTTGTATACCAATGTTCACTGCAGCATTATTCACAGTCACCAAGAGGTAGAAACAAGCTAAATATCCATCAACAGCTGAATGGATAAACAAAATGTGATCTATACATACATACCATGGGCTATTATTCAGCCATAACGAGAAACGAAGCTCTGATACACGCTATGACACGGATGAGCCTTGAAAACACGATGCCGAGTGAAGTAAGTCAGACACCAAGGGACAAACATTGTATGAGCTGACTTACGTGGAATAACAAGAACAGGCAAACGCGTAGAAACATAGTGTTCACAAGGGCTGGGTGGAAGGGGGAAATAGGGAGTTATTGCTTAAGGGGTACTGAGTTTCTGTTTAAAAAAAAAAACAAAAAACAAAAAAAAAACCCAAACTGTTGCCATCGAGTGGATTCCAACTCAGAGCAACCCTATAGGACAGAGTAGAACCGCCCCATAGGGTTTCCAAGAAGCGGCTGGTAGACTAGAACTGCTGACCTTTTGGTTAGCAGCCAAGCTTTTAACCACTGCACCACCAGGGCTCCGAGTTTCTGTTAAGGGTGATGAAAAATATTTGGAAATGGGTAGTGGTGGTGGTTAGCAACATGGTGAATGTTACTAACATCACTGAATTGTACACTTAAAAATGGTTAAAGTCGCAAACATTTTTTAATACGTGTCTTACCACAATAAAATTTAAAAAACAAGGGCAGATTTTTTAAGTAGCTGCAAAGCAATCTAAATAAATAGATCACATCTTTTACACAGCTGTGTCTGGGAGCACTTAGAACTTAAGATTCTGAAGGTCAGAAACTGTTGTCTATAGTCTTTATAGAATACAGGTGCTCAACAAATAGAGATAATTAAAAATGCACTAGCCTCAATAAGGACATACTGCGATGAGATCATATGGCGCTAATCCCAAGTTCACGAGAAGTAACGCTCATTACCTGTTGGGGAGACGGATCCTTTTGATAGCGTAATTGCAGTCATCTACTTTGTTTCTAGCTTCAAAGACAACTCCAAACCCTCCACGACCCATGCACTGAATTGGTTCAAAATCTGTTAGATATCTTAAAAAAAAAAAAAAGGTAAATTAAAAAAAAAAATGAAAAATAGTTTTAAATGTTGTAGTAAAGTAATATTCAGGTCAATCTTTTTTATGATATATAAGAATGATACACTCAGTAAGCCCCAGAAATTATTTTAATAAAAAGTATAGTTTGAATTCTACTAACTGGCTTCTTTGTTCTTCTGTTTACATAAATGAGAATACATTCTATCTTTTTTCCCAAGGAAATTTATAAATAATAAAAAGGCTTCTGTTTAACTGTAACTTGTTCTTACAGCCATTGTACTACTGATCTGTCCAGCCCAATACTTTCCATCATCTACCAAAATAGATTCTTAACTCTCTAAACATTTACCCCGTCTAGCATTTTATACTCTCTATTAGAAAACGTATTTTAATTTTATGCCACTGTTTGTATATTTATGGGAAAAATTCAATCAATCCTATTATATTTAAGTACATTTTTATTCAGAAATCTTTCTGAGAACCAAACGTGTCTGACACTGGCTGGTTGCCTGAGTCAGCATGCTCATCACTAAAGGTATTCGATAGGCAGAAGCTACATCCATCACCACCTGTCGCTTACATGGACCACCACACTGCAGCCTGTTTCTCCTTTAGTCCCTGACCTCCCGGATCTGTGCTGGATATTCCAGCCAACTGGCACCTCACTCTCTCACAACTTCAGGGCTTTTGCTTCTGCTATTTGCTCTATAGGGACGGCCCTTCCTCTTTGTACTTAATGAACCCCTATTCTTTCAGAATTCTGCTCATCTCACCACTCCTATAAAGCCTTCCTAGACCCCTGTCCTTGTTTCTCTTTGTATTTCCAGAGCCTGGGCACTACCTGGCAAATAGGAGACCTAACAAGTGTCTGTTGAATAAATGCATGCATACTGCGGATGGTACTCCAGCCATATGGGGGAGAACTACATTATCTTTGGTGTCCCTTAGAAGGCTAAGTGTATTACTTTCTGATTTACACACTCATATTAATTTAGAAGTAGTTGGCTCAGCTGGTTAGAACATGAAGTTAAGGAGGAGAAGCAACAGGTCCCAACCCTCCATGGGCCAATTACCTTCACAGAGAATGAACAGTAATAATCTATTATCCCTAAAAATAGCTAGTGATTGTAACTCAGTACAGACCTGTCTCCTCAACTGCAAAAGCCCAGGAAGTTCAGGTCCTACTCCTGGAAAGCCAAGGGAATGATCTTCCTATACTCAGAACAACACCCATATGAAAACAGATACATCTTCTGAAGTGTAACATCTTATATAATGATTGTAGATCCAAGAAATGTAAGTATCATCTTGTCTAAGTTCCCAGATGATGACAAAACTGGGACTTGAACTCACTACTGAATCCAGAGCTCATGCTCTTAATAGTGCCTAGTGCATAGTAAGCGCTCAGTAAACATTAGATAGTATTACTATTATCACAGAGCCCCTTTACTAAAACAAAAACTTAACGAAAAACCAGTCATACTCTTCACCGTGAATAAAGTTAAAATTGATTTAAGTTTAATTCAGTTTTAGAGTACCTTATTCAAATTCTCTTCACAACAGCCTGACAAATATAACTTGACTTACCACACTCCATTCTTTCCCCAGGCTCTACCTGTCTCTTACTTACTCAGATTTAAGGTTCAATTCAAATGTGACCTCATTTCTGATGCCCCCCTGAACCATCACAACCAGATTTAGTCACTTGGCTCGTGGTTCACACCCAGTGTAATCTTCCCCCATAGACTTTAAGCTTCTCCAGGATAGGCCCAGTCTTTTTATTCCCCCAAAAGCCTGGAATACTGTCCTGCGTACAGTTGTTCAAAACAAATGCTCAACGAACAGTGAACGGTTGTAGCAGTCATTGGGCCCCTTGCTCCCTCCCCCTCTCACCGCCTGCTGGTGACAACGACCACTGAGTACTAGTCAGCATCCTTACCAGCAAGAGTATTAAAGTAGCCTTTACCATTTGTTAGTCGCCCAGTAAACTTTAAGAAACTAGTAGCTAAAACAAATTAGTCAATTCTCAATTTCTGATAATATGAATGCAGCTTAGATAATGTACTGAGTCCTCAGATAACCAAAATATCTTACATTTTAGCTGTTACTTCAATCTTTTCTGTCATAAAACCATTAGCTATTAAGCAATAAGGTTCCACGTCTTTTCTTTGTCTCTCATATTACTAAAGTATGATAAGAGTACAATATCAAAACATACAGGAAATTTGCAATAGTACATGTACTATGAAAAATGACCCATAGCACCATTTCCTGTAGCATAAAGCATCAAAGGGGATATCGCACACCCGACAGATTGCTAACAGCTTCTTTCCTTTTATTTTAATTTCAAATTATTTGAACTGCCTACTTTTTAGCTAACCCATCTCTCAATCTTCCTTCTGCTTTTGAAAATTATTTTATTGGTATACTTTTTCCCATCTTTCTCTTATTCCAGACAGAATAAAAGATGAAATAAATGAGGCTTAAGCAACACACGGAGACTAGTATCACACTCTACTCAACACAGTAATTACTATTTGGTACTATTAATGCCAAGCCCAGCATACTATAGACCCTCATTACCTAAGGTGTCTAAATAAGAATTTGATTTGGCAGCTGAGATTCCAAATTCCTGCAACACTCTATTTCCATTGTTCTTATGGTACAAAACACTTTGAATGGGTTTAAGTTACTGGAGGGGTAAAAGCCTATGTTTTATTTACCCAGATATTCACACAATAAAAAAAAAAAAAAAAGAGTTAAACAAGATCTTAGTTTAAAAATAATTTCTTCTCTGATTCAAATGGGTGCCATCAGAAGCTATAACATGCACATGTATTTTATGTTAAGACTCTTACCGTGATATATACCCAGAATTTTTGATGTCATTCCAGCTACTGTCATTGGTGTCGCCACTTACAGAATCATATTTACTTTCAGTTTGACACTGAGTTTCAGATTCCTTCCTTTGCTAGTAAAGCAGAAAAAAACAAAAAATCATCACCGGTACAAAGCTCAACGGAAGTTAGCTAACAATCTTAGGTTATAAAATGACATTGAAAAATAAAATAAATCTTAACACTGAGAAAAATAAAATATTATAAAATCACAAAAACAGTGTTTCCATTTATTATATTAAAGAAAAAAGTTTATCTTCCCACTGCCCTCCCTCTAGTGTTTGCGGGGATTTTGTTTTTTATAATGTGGGCGTATTATATATACAGTATAACACATAACTAGGTGTAAAGATTGTGTACATATGTAAGTAGGAGTACAAACTTCCAGGCAAGACCAGAATTCTTTCTTTCCCAATCAATCTTATAGATGCTTTAAAAATGTTTTCAACAACAGGAAAATGAATTTGGCATCTTATCTGCAATGTCTCTTCACCAACATCTCCTAAAAGATGTCCAGAGGATGTTAAGAATTATTACAGTCAGAAGTGGATACTGTAGTCCATTCATTTAGCCAATGATTCTTTCAATGAACCGTTACTGAGTATGGTTATATGCCAGGCACCGCGTAAGAGGCTGGGGAGACAGTGGTAAACAATGTAGACCCTTGGTCCTGGTCCTTAAGAAAGTACAGTTCAGTGGCCAAGAGAGATAAGCAATTAGGAATTACTATTAAACACTTTAGTAAGGGGAGTACAGGGTATTCTCAGACATAGGAGGGCAACCAGACTCAGAATTAAGACTTCCCAGCGGACGTGGCAACTAATTTCAAACCGAATGATGTCCAGGAGTTCACAGTGTGAGGGAGAAGGGAGAGGAAGTGGGGAGCAAGGTTCAGAGGCAAGGTCAGAGGGATAAGCACTCTCAGCTTAGAGGGAGCTTGACATACTGGAGGGACCGAAACAGTTCAGCACACTGGCAGAGCATGGAGGAGAGGAGAGAAGTGATCAGGGCAATGGTGAGAGATGAATAATGAGCAGGCAGGTACAAATCATTCAAAACCTTGTATGTTATAATAAGAACATAAACTTAATGCTAAGAGAAATGGGGAGTCAGCTACTAAAGGTTTTTAAGCCAGGAAACGTAGCCAGAGAGTTAGGGAGTGTGGAGAACGTACTTGAGATAGGTAGAAGACCAGAAGCATGGGGATTTGTTAATAGCTATTTTAATAATTTAGGAGATATTTGATGGTGTTTGTGCTAGGGAAGTGGAAGCTGGGATATAGAAAAGAAGACAAACTGAAGATATTTAGAAGAATTTGCTAGAACTTGGTGACTGATTAGATGAGGGAGAGAAGAATGACTTCTGGCTTTGGTAACTGAGTATGGCAGTACTTCATTAAGAGAGAATAATACCAGGGGAACAGGTTGGGGATGAGAATGGGGGCAGAAATGAGTACAGTCTGAGAGCTATGTAAGATAATTGGAGCTGGGAAAGTAGGTGAGACCATCCAAGGAGAGTTTGTGGAATGAACAGAGAAAAGAAAGAGCCTTGAGGAATACTGCTGTTAACGGTAAGGCTGAGGAAGACAAGGTCCTCAGGCGTACACACCAAGTCAAAGAAGGAAACCAGGAGAGCATAGTGTCAATGCAGCTGGTTAAAAAAGGTTAAAGGGAGGTGGTGTCTGATATGGCCAAATGCTAAAAGGTTCAGTTAGATAAGGACTGAGAAATGTTCATTAAATTTAACAAACAAAAGATATTTGAAAACTTTGACAAAAGCAGCCCCAGTGGAGTGGTAGGGGTGGAACTCAGACTGCAGTGAGTTGAGGAGTGAATGGTGGTGAGAAGTAGAACTGAGAGTATAGGCAACGATTATTTTATGCTAAAACTTAAATACATTTAAAACCACACAAACACACAAGTAAGTTTCTCATATTCCCAACCCTTTGAAATAAATTAGATTCTAAGAAAGTGTCTTACTCTGTGAGGATGAGGATGGAAAAGTTTGCGTACAATAAAAGTTGTGGCTATGATACAAAACAGAATAGTTCCAACTATTTCTTTCCACCAGTGTAAGAGGAGGACAGGATCCTTTTTGCGGATATTCTTGTTGTTATTCAGGTTGTTGAGAAATCTGACTGTGATCTGCGTGCTCCGTTTGGTCCTCTCCCTCTTGTAGTATGGTAGATAATAACCATTATCTTCAAAAACAAACATTAAAAAGTGTTTTTATGATAAGCCAAAATAGGCCCATGTTGGTTAAAAATTAGCCATTTTCCTTTAATTTACAACACTAATTCCTTTTTTTTTGTTTCATCTCTCTTCTTTAATACATTTCAAATGGCTTCATTTACCCTACTTTTTAACTAAACAAATACACTTTCCTTTATTCCGTAGGTATCTTGAATTTTCTTTATATTGAAATATAACACTAGAAAAAGTTTTAAGGGCCACTTCATTTATTATCTCATTAATAATTCAATCCTTTAAATGGAAGAAAGAATTAGACAGTACTCAATCTTCCTTCAGGATATTTTAAGTTTTCCTTTCACTTTGTATCATAAAATACCAAATTTTACCATTGACGTAATCATTCTTAACAAGCCTAAAGGAAAATCCCCATCATGCTCTTTGGTTCATTTCAAAACCAAATCAAACCCACTGCCACTGAGTCGATTCCGACTCATAGCAGCCCTACAGGACAGAGCAGAAATACCCCATAGGGTTTCCAAGGAGCGCCGAGTGGATTTGAACTGCCGACCTTTTGGTTAGCAGCCAAACTCTTAATGGCTCATTTCAGGCCATCAAAAATGAGTTTGTCCCAGAAAGCAGCCTGTGTTTTCTGCCTTCTATTCTGCATTACTTGGGCAGATTACACAACTTCTCTTACCTTGTCTTTTGATCAATATCAGATAAGGACTGCTGTTTCTAGTTCTAAGTCTTCTGCTTTTTTTTTATCAACTTGTCGTTAGGTGCCATAAAGTTAATTTTTGACTCATAACGACCCCATGTGACAAGAGTAGAACTGCCCCGTAGGGTTCTCTAGGCTGTAACCTTTACTGGAGCAGATCACCAGGTCTTTCTCCTGGGAGCCACTGGGTGGGCTCGAACTGCCAACCTTTTAGTTCGCAGCCGAGTGCTTAACCATTGCACCACCAGGGCTCCTCTTATCAACTTAAATTATACAACAACCTCTCAGTTTCCAAATCTAGAGAACTGATGAGAAGTCTGTGTTTTCTTCTAATGCAGATTTGAGGACGTTTCTGTAACTCAGTAACTGTTCAAAAGACTTTCATATCTGAATAGATCCTAACTTTAAAGAACTGCTGCTTATTACACAGAAACGTATCTCGTGCCAAATTTTATGTATTCTTGACTTTTTACCAATTTCCCTTGTCTGAGGGCAAAATTAAAATAACCTCATTTTTCACAGCATTTTCACATAGCTCTGTGGGAAACACCTGTTTTCTTCATTATACAGGCTGATATTACAAAGACTACATTACATGTGCTGATAATTAAACAAGACAGCTAATAACAAGGATCAAAGTTTACTAAGGAGTCCCTGGATGGCACAAATGGTTAAGTGCTTGACTACTAACCAAAAACTTGGCCACTGGAATCTACCCAGAGGCACCTCGGAAAACAGGATCAGTGATCTGCTTCCAAAAGGTCACAGCCTTGAAAACCCTATGGAACAGTTCTACTGTGCACACATGGGGTCACCATGAGTCAGAACACAGTTGGCAGCAACTAATGACAATCATGTTTATTGAATATTTATCATGTGCCAGGCACAATATAATTAAGACTTTATATTCATTTTCTCATTTAAACCTAATAATGACCGAATGAACAGATACTATGATTACTTTCCTCATCTTATAGGTGAAGGAACTGAGACACAGGGAAGTTAGGTGAGCCCAATTTAGGACATGGTGAAACCAGGATTTGAACACTGGCAAGCTGAATTTAGAGCTTACACACTTACCCAACGTTCACAATATAGCCTCCCAGGATATTTTATTCTCTACACCCCAATCAACTGCACTTCATTTGAATTCTGTTAATTAATTTCAAATTAATAGATAAAATTAAATAAATAAATCTCAATATTGTCAGTGGAGGAGTAATCACACTTACCATATGGATACTGTAAGATTGAAAGTGCACCATTACTGTATTCTTCATGAGAAAACTTATCATTACTAAGACATTTGTCAAATTCATCAGATCCCACCAACACAGGAGTTCTGGAAGGAGAGTCTAAAAGAAAAATGGTAAAATCTTAGCTGTTATGACTAATGAAAACACACGTGCCTAACTCATACAGATAATGTTCTATATCCTAGTTTGGTAAGTAGCACCTGGGGTCTTAAAAGCTTGCGAGTGGCCATCTAAGATTCAACTGTTGGTCTCTACGTATCTGGAGCGAAAGAGAAAGAAAGAAACCAAAGACTCAAAGAAGAAACTAGTGTAAAGGACTAATAGTCTACACAAACCACGGCCTCATCCACCTTGAGACCAGAACTAGACGGTGCCTGTCTACCACTACCGATCATTCCAACAAGTGACACAACAGATGGTCCTGGATAGAATGGGTAAAAAAATGTAGAGCAAAACTCAAATTCCTAAAAAAGGCCAGACTTACTGGACTGGTAGAGACTAGAGGAATCCCCAAGACTATTGCCCTGGGATACCCTTTAAACTTGGAACTCAAACCACCATAGGAGGTCACCTATCAGCCAAAAGACAGAGCGGCTCATAAAATAAATTATATCAGTGCAGTTCTACTCTGCACATATGTGCTTGCCGTGTGTCAGAACTGACTTGAAGACAACTAAAAACAGTAACACACATCTATTTAAGAGGTAAAATTGACTGAACTGAGAGATGGATTGGGTGGAGGGCGTGATGCAGAGGGCTGCTTTCTTGGTTTCTGATTAGTAGAATGGAATGGATGCTGGTAGCATTCTCTGAGATGGAGAACCATGGAAGAGGACCCAGTTTTTTAGGGGGAGAGGATCTTAAGGTCAGCTTTAGACATGTCAAGAACTTCTGAGACACCCAAGAGGTAGCGTTGTATAGGCAGGTGGCAGTGTGAATCTGAAGCTTGGAAGCAAAGTCTGATATGAATCTGTAAGTCAGGAGATGGTTTAACTGAATTCATGAGTGAGGACAGGATTGCCTTGGGAGAAAGTAAGGATTGAGAAGAAGTGATCAGAGAGTTCAGAAGAAGACTGGAACAGTATTGATTCATGGAAGCTAGGCAATGAGAGTGTTTCAAAAGGAAGGCACGTGACAAAGACTGGAGAAACCCTGAGAGTATGGCCCTTGGAAACCCTTTCAGCTCAGTAATGAAGTCACTCTTGAGGTTCACCATTCAGCCAAACATTAGAGAGCCCCATAAAACAAAACAAGACTAATGGGGCACAACAGCCCAGGCACAAGGACTAGAAAGCAGGAGGGGACAGGAAAGCTGGCAACAGGGAACCCAAGGTTGAGAAAGGACAGTGCTGACATGTCGTAGGGTTGTTAACCATTGTCATGAAAGAATATGTGTACTGTTTAATGAGAAACTATTTGTTCTAATGATGAATCTGTGAAGCATCTCATAACATGGATGAAACTGGAGGACATTATGCTGAGTGAAATAAGTCAATCAC
>NW_004444252.1:620502-653565 GCF_000243295.1 Trichechus manatus latirostris
AAGGAAAAGATTAGTCCAAAGGACTAATGGACCACAGCTACCAAGGCCTCCACCAGACTGAGTCCAGTACAGCTAGATGGTGCCCAGCTACCACCACTAACTGCTCTAAGTGGGATCACAACAGAGGGTTCTGGACAGAGCTGGAGAAGGGTGTGGAACAAAATTCTAACACACACAAAAAGACCAGATTTACTGGCCTGAAAGAGACTGGAGAAACCCTGAAAGAGTATGGCCCCCAGACACCCTTTTAGCTCCGTGGTGAAATCACTTCCGAGGTTCACTGTTCAGCCAGGGATTGGACGGCCCCATAAAACAAAACAGGACTAATGAGGCACAGCAGTCCAAGGACAAGGACTAGAAGGCAGAAGGGGACAGGAAAGCTAGTGATAAGGAACCCAACTTTGAATAAGGACAGTGTTAACATGTAGTGGTGTTGTTAACCATTGTCATAGGGCAACATGTGTACTAACTGTTTAATGAGAAACTATTTTCTTCTGTAAACCTTCATCTAAAGTAAGAATAGCAGCACAACTGGAGAACATAATCGATGTCACTGAATTGTGCATGTAGAAATTTTTGAAATGGTGTATCTTTGGCTATGTATATTTTCACCAAAAAAAAAAAAAAAAAAAAAAAGGTCAAGAAAGGAGAGGGTTGACATGTCTTGGGGTTGTTAACCAATGTCATAAAACAATATGTGTACTCACTGTTCAATGAGAAACTATTTGTTCTGTAAACCTTCACCTAAAGTACAATTTAAAAAAATAAAAATAAAAGAGACATTATAAGTATCATTAAAAAAAAGAAAGAAACTATTTGTTCTGTAAACCTTCATCTAAAGTACAATTAAAAAAATGGGAAAAAACAACAACAAAAAGAAAAAAACAAAAGTAAGGCATGATTAACAGTCAGCTGCTGCTGACAGGTCAAGCAGGATGAGGATTAAAACATGGCTGTTAGATGTAACAACGATAATAGTTAATATTCCTGGGAACTATCGTAAGACCTTTAAGCGTATTAGTAACTCATTTATCCCCATTTTCCAGATAAGGAAACTGAGGTACAGAGACTTACATAACTTGCTCAAATCATACATTAAGTAACTGGCAAAGCTTGGTTTGAACTGAGGGAGCCTGATCCCACATCATGTGCTCAACTACTATGATATGCTACTCTCTCCTAGCTATGCAGAGGTCATCACTAATTTTGTTAAGAGCCGTTTAGGTCTCATGAACTGGGAAGAATCTAGATAGGAGCTGATACTCTTCCATCTGTGTTCCCCCAGACCTCTGACCCTCCGCTTTCTGCTGGTCTCCCTTGTCATAAGCTTGAGGCCTCTCCAAGTCTGCCAGCTCATATATAATGGCTTCAACACTTTTGGCCACGTGGGAAAACATTTGGTTGCTTCCTGAGCCCTGTTAAGGCACAGAGGGACTTTGTGAGGTGGTTTTAGGCATCTCATAGATATGGTGATCATATGCTGCAGTTTGTGAAAGTCTCTGTTTATGCTTGCCCTCGCATAATTATGAATAGCTCTCCCTTTCACTCTCAAGGGCGTCCTACCTCGAGTGATAAATTATATAGCATCCTGTGATGGTCAGTTTTATCTGTCAACTTGGCTAGGCTATAAACCACTAGGCTACAAACCAAACCACTGCCACTGAGTTGATTTCAACTCATAGAGACCCTAGAGGACAGAGAAGAACTGCCCTATAGGGTTTCCAAGGCCGTAATCTTTACGAAGGCAGACTGCAACCATCTCTTTCCTGCAGAGTATCTGGTAGGTTCGAACCTCTGACCTTTCAGTTAGCAGCCAAGTGCTTTAACTACTGTGCCACCAGGGCTCCTTTGGCTAGACTATAAACCAAAAAATCCAATGCTGTCAAATTGATTCTGATTCATAGGAATCCTATAGGACAGAGTAGAACTGGCCCATAGGGTTTCCAAGGAGTGGCTGGTGGATTCAAATGGTCGACCTTTTGGTTAGCAGCCATAGTTCTCAACCATGGTGTTACCAGGGCTCCTGGCTAGGCTACGGTTCCCAGTTATTCAACCAAACACTATACAGGTGTTTCTGTGAAGGTATTTTATAGCTGTGATTAAAGTCTATAATCATTTTACCTTAAGTATAGAAGATTATCCTAGATAATCTGAGTGAGCCTGATTTAATCAGTTGAATGGTCAAGAACAGAACTGGGGCTTTCTGAAGAAGAACCACTACCTGTGGTCAGCAGCTGCAGATCTTGTCTGCGATTTGCAGGCTTATTTTTTAATGGCCTGCTTTATGAATTTTGGACTTACCTAGCCAGCCTCCCCAATTGTATAAGCCAATTCCTTGCAATATATCTCTTAATACATAGAAAAATAATAAACAAATAAATAAAATCACACTTGAGTACTGTGCTCCTCTAAACAATCATCTAAATGAGACCTAATGGTGAACACTTACCCTAGACCAAAGATGAGAAGGTAAGGGGGTACAAGGAAGTTAGTTTAATGGAAACAGAACAACCAGAACAGAAATAATGAGAATACTGACACATTGTGAAAAGTATAACCAATGTCACTGAATAATATGTATAGAAATTGTTAACTTTTTCATGATCTGTGGTATATACGGTGTACCACTCACTTTTTCCAGCTCTTAGGTTCTTTGGTAGTAAGCTTTTATCACTGAAAGAATTTGTTTCCCTCCAGTGGGGACTTGCATAATGGCAAAAGATGAAAGAAACATTAGTTGAAACAAAATATCTGGGGTCTGAGGCTTGCAAGTAAGGTAGTGCAACCAGGAAGTGTGATTGGGTGAAAAATCAGTCTCTTTTGGCTTTTGTACCCCTAGATAAGCCTTGTAAGCATATCTGTGGTTTCCTGTGTGATAGCTAGGGAGCCCTGGTGGGTTTGGTTGTGTCTTTTTTGTGTCATATTTGGAAAACCAGAGGTTCTCCATGTAACCTAATGGAAGGCACCACAAAAAAACATCAGCAACCAAAGTCCGGGGGTAAAGACAGGAGATCTATAAGTATGGGTTCTAGAACTTTAAAAGTTCTGTGGTAACCATATAGTACCAGATGATATTTCTCAAAATCTGTATTACAAACCAAAAGTTTAAACACACTCCATGACTCAGCATGCTTTCATTAATGAAAACATATGGTATCAAAAAAAACTCAAAACAGAAAATAACTGGACTTTGGAAGTTAAATGAGAACCTAATGTGCTATATAAATTTTCTCCATTACAACAAAATATTAAAAAAAAAGAAAACAATGTGCCTCATTCATTCAATAGATATCCAACCACAGTTCAGTCTGAACATGTAAAGTCAAACAAATGGCCTAAGGGTCTTGCTCTTTGAAAGCACAAGGCCTTGTAGAGTAATTAAAATATGATGTGACCCATGCAATGAAAATCATATACACAAGGTACAGAAAGATAACTGAGGGAAGTAGGTAGACCAATATTTGCATTCAACTCCTTTAACTGTAGAAAAATATGATGTTAGATTAGTTTTACCTAAATATTCATTGATTTCTATAGAAGCAACTGCGGCTTCAATGAAATAATGCCCTAAATGATAATTAAAATTCATAACAACTGAAATACCTTCCTAGTTTATCAATAAAATACAAGGTACATAATAGCTCTCATCTCTATAATATTCAAAACTAGGGCAAAGATAGTCATGATTAGGCCTCTGAGCACTTTAATAATATTTATAAAATTTGATAATTCACTTACGAATTAAGGGCTTCCACTTGATTGTTGGCAAAGGAACAATTGCATTTTCATTATTGACAGATTCCAAGGCCTTGGGGCTTGTAGGAAACTTTTCTGAAATTCTGACTGATGACTGCAGATACAGCTGTCCTCTGTACATTCCTGAATCAACCAAAACATTGCCAATTATGTTTAGAATCCTTTTGCAAGCACCAATGATTTTTTTTCAAAGAAGGTTCGTTTTGATTAAAAAAAAAAAAAAGATTAATTCGAGTTATTTATTCATGTGCTACACAGCTCTTTACAAAGAAGAACCATGCCTGGAGCACTCAAATTTGACTCATGGGTTACCCAACAAAAATAACAGGGAAAAGGCCCATGCAATGTGTCTCACAGAATAACAGTACAATTTCCATAATCACAGAAAAACCCTGCCTGTAGAAATTTCAACAGTAGGAAGCCATTGTAAGCCTTATGTAACTGATAGCTCAGATGAAGTGACTTTCTGCTTAAAGAAAATTTACCTGTTGTTAGGTGCCATCAAGTCAATTCCAACTCATAGCGACCTGGTGTGCAACAGAATGAAACACTGCCCAGCCCTGCCTCATCCTCATAATAGTTGCTATGTTTGAGCCCATTGTTGTAGCCACTGTGTCAATCCATCTCATCGAGGGTCTTCCTCTTTCTCATTGGCCCTCTACTTTATCAAGCATGATGTCCTTCCTTCTCCAGGGACTCATCCCTCCTGATAACATGTCCAAAGTACAAAGTCTTACCATCCTCACTTCCAAGGAACACTGTCTGTACTTCCAAGATAGACTTGTTTGTTCTTCTAGCCATCCATGGTACATTCAATATTCTTCATCAACACCATAATTCAAAGGCATCAATTCCTCTTCGGTCTTGTTTATTCATTGTCCAGCTTTCGCATGCATATGAGGTGATTGAAAATACCATGGCTTGGGTCAGGCATATTTTAGTCCTCAAAGTGATATCTTTGCTTTTCAACATTTTAAAGAGGTCCTTTGCAGCAAATTTGCTCAATGCAATAAGTCATTTGATTTCTTGAATTCCAGAGATAATGCTAACAATTCAGTTAAATACTATCATAATACATGTGTGACATGTTACCCTTTCAAATTCTTGTATTCTTTTAAGACTGAGGTATGGTCAGTACACTGATAGAGCTGAAAGAATTTTATAGGTATTTGACCACTGAGACTAGTTCCAATAATTAGATTAGAAATTTCAAAATTTATTATATTAAAGGTCTTCAATTGTCCAGAAGCACACAAGGGTTTTGTTTTTATTTCTCAGATCAGTTGTATAGATGTATAGAAACAAATAAACCCAGTCTCTAAGGAGGAAGCAAACTGATATACATGCAAATACAAATGTAGAAAGTTGTAGACTTTGAGGATATATGAGTAATTTTAAATCATGTTATGTAATGAGAACATTTCTAAGTCATTCTAACATAGATCTCAGAGAAAAACAATATGCTATTAAAATTTTCAGAATCGAACAAATGGAAAAATAGCAGGAATGGAAATCAAAGCATAAATCTTAAAGGCAATCTAAATCAGAGAATGTATTCAGGAATTAAAACTACTATAAACACACCTGAAGTAGAAAGGAACAACGAAGGAACATAATCTAGATGTCAATATGTACTGGATGAGAGACATCTACTCACCCAAGTAAACACTGCTTTCTGTGGCTCCTCGGGCAGCTTCTACAATGTCGTCTTCATCTTCTAAAATTTCATTGTTAGATACATAACTTGTATCATCAAAAAGACTGATTGGAATGACTTTGTCATCCTTAATCAACCAGGCAGATGCAATTGGAGTACAAAACTAAAGAAAAAATGGAAAAAAGATATTAAAGCAGTGTTTTATGTAGGAGTCACTGGGAGGCACAAATGGTTAAGTGCTCAGCTGCTAACCGTAAGGTTGGTGGTTTGAGTCCACCCAGAGGTATTTCGGAAGAAAGACCTGGTGACCTACTTCAAAACAATCAGCTATTGAAACCCTATGGAGCATGAGTTAGAATTGACTCCATGGCAACTGGTTTTTGGTTTTATGTAATCTCAACTTATAAAATACTGTCTAAAATCACAAATTGCTTAAAGCATAGAAAACAAGTCAAGAATCCAAAATGGCAGCTATTTCCCTCCACCCAATGAGTGTGATGAAACTGGGAGAGGAAAGAACACTGGTTTTAGGTACCTGATATTCCCATTCCAGATGTCCTCCCTTCTTGCTAAACGCCATAACCTTCCAATCGGCAACAGAGACTTTTATCACTGTGTCAATCATGGCAGCTTCCTGTTCTTCCACATCTGAAATAACTGTGGACTCTTCTTTGTTCCCATTGGGTTTAAAGGTGCTTTCAATAAATCCGGCTCTAGTTTCCATTTCTGGAATATACCGAAGTTCAAAGTGGCCAACACTGAAATTCCACCTTAAATTTACAAAGGTGTGTTTTAGAAATTACTTTTAGAAGAAGAAACCAAATAACACAGAACGCTTCTAGATTAAAGAAGAGTGAATAAGGAAGACCAAAGAAGAATCAATGCCTTTGAATTATGGTGTTTTGTGGTAAGAAAAAGAACTCAACACAACCTTCTGGAAAGGAGTGCGCTGATGATTTATGCCACAAGAGGGCCCTCAAGGACTTTGTCCTGACCTTTTAGGAACAATGATTCTGAATGTGGACTGACAACAGCTGTGGGACATATATTCTCAAAAATAAACAAATATTCATGCTGCCAAATCAGAGTGTTTTTCTCAAAACACATCAGAGTCACCTTAAAATGAGGTAGCATTAAGGTACCTCTTAATTAAAAGCTGGGCACATTTCACTAAGTGCACAGAAATTAATATATGCCAATAAACCAACGTAAAAGGCAGGATGAATGCACCAATCTTAGATTTATATAAAAACACGGCCTGAAGAGGCAATGTGATCTAGTATACTAATCTCAGTCAGTATACTGACTGGCATTTGCAAGTCATTTAACCTTTTCTGAGCCTCAGTATCCTTACCCATAAAGTTACAGTAATAATGTTTCCCCTACAACTAGGAAACAGAAAAATCACTTAACTATTGATAGTATCGTATCACTTAGATATAAAATGTCCTAGCTAAGAATTTCAATTTCTTTTGAAAAAAAATACACACTTAAGGAGGATGGATCTTAGATTCTGTTGAGCGTAACCAGCAAGCAGTCAAACATAAAAGGCAACAAAATCCCATCACGATAAAGAGTCAGGTTATCAGTCGATGCAAACCCCAACTCACAGTCCAGGGAAAGTAAAAAGAATTCATTCTTAACTAAAGTTGAGAAAAGTTTTCAAGACAGGAAACAGAATCATACTGCATCAGATTAGACAAAATTTGAAAGTCTGACTCATTTTCAAAAGACAAAGATCTAAAAATATTTTTATTACATAGGCAGTTTAAAATTTAAATATTAAGTTTAAAAAATCAAGCACGTGGTTTCCACCCAGTATATCTAATCCAATTGTCTTATTTTTTAATCACAGATGTAAATGTAAAAATTACAAAAGGAACTCATTATTGGAAAAAGGATTTGACTAAATAAATGATATTTTAATAACTCTAAGAAAACAGACTAAAATTATTATTTTAAAATTTGGACAGTGAAACAAACTAAGAAACAACCTACTAGACAGAACTGCAGAGTTAAATAAGCCCAAGCTGAAAACAAACACATTAACTTTGTCTTGAGAGCTTTCTGCATTCAAAGAACTTTGATTAGTGAGGTTGCCATGAAAAATAAGATTAACTTAAGACTAAACTAATACACAGTCATCATATGGGACTCCTACTGGTTACCATATCTTGAAACATACGGTGAAAAGTTCAGTCCAGGATTTGTTAACCATGAGGCCATTTTTAATTCAGGACCTATATTTCTCTTAAAAGACTAGTATGCTTTTAGGGCAACAAAATAGTTCAGTAAATCTCCACAAAGAAAAATCTGATGACTTTTGGTGTTAGGTATACTTTTAAATAATATCTATAGCAACATTATCTGAATACACACTTCTCATTGCCACTACGAGGTCCGACAGCTCTAACAGTTTTCTGGGTGCGTTGCAGAAGCAGGATGTCTTCTTGTTCCGTTTCATCACTATCCCATCGGCGACAACCCAAAGCTGAGCAGATATACCTCACCTAAAAAGACAGATATACAATCAGTGAAGGATACAAGTTATAGGAGATCAGAGGCATTAAAAGAATCTACATAATTTGTAAAAAGTAAAAGAAAACTGGGGAAATGTGTAAGAAGTAACCAAGTAATAAGCATCGTTTAGATTACTAACTCCTACAGTGAGTTATCTAGCACCATAAAAGTACCAATAAACATTTATTTCAGGGAATGATTTTAAGAATTTAGATAATTTTAGTCTTAGCTCGGAGATCCATGGAATAATCAAGAAAAAATGGATAACCAGTTGTGGTATCTTAGCAATAATATCATTAAAATTCCAGGTGAATTAAAAAAAAAAAAAAATCAAACTCAAAGTTTCCATATAACAGATATATTTGGTTTTAAACTTTTTAAACCTTTTCTAATAGTTTTAGTATTTTAAAGTACCTCCTTTATTAAAAGAAAAGGGAAGACTCTTACTACGATCTGAACTAAAAGCCTCACAAAGAGAAGCATCCCTGCTAGAATACCACAATTTTACAGCAGCACGTCAAATCAAAACCAGATGATCAGGTTCAATCTCGCTGTTTTATGGATGAGAATACTGAAAAAAACAGAGACTGACGTGCTTGCTCAAAAAACGCCCAGACAGGATTGCTTAGCTTCCTCAATACAATACAGATGCTGGTGGGTGAAGAAGGCAGAAAAGCATCTGCCAGAACAAAAAGGTGCTTTGGATATCTAAGTATCTAATACTTATATAAGCATTAGTGCCCAGATTCTGTTATTTAATTCTATTCCTCACTAAAAGGGACCAAGGCTCCTCAGAGAAATGGTTGATTCCAGGACTAGGACTGGGTAGGTACATGACGAACCTTTATCAACTTATTATTCCAGAAAGTAAAGATGTGCTCAAAAAATGATGGAGGCATGTCACGGGATATAAGAGTCAGCTTGAAGGAGCTCCCACTGGCCAAATAAGATTAAATAAGGAATCTTAAAGGTCTGGAAAACTCAAGCGTAAAAACATTATTTTCTCATTCTTCCCTGTTATATTTTATATATGATATACAACACAATGTTACAAACATATATTACATATATATATGTAAAATGTTCACATATCAAGATGTTAACGAAACCAGGAACGTTTCATTCTGTTATACATGAAGGTTACCATGAATCAGAGCTGACTCGATGGCAACTACCCACAACAAGAGCTTAAGAAAATATTTTTTAACTCAGAACTGAGGTCACTCCTGAGGTTAGGAAAGCTGGATGAATGAAAATGGGGAACCCAAGGTCAAGAAGGGGAGAGTGTTGATACGTCACTGGGTTGGCAACCAACGTCACAAAACAATATGGGTATTAACTATTTAACGAGAAACTAATTTGCTCTGTAAATCTTCATCTAAAGCACATACATACATATATATATAAATTTAAAAAAATTTTGACCTTTTTAAAAAATTTCTTACGTTTATTTTACAGTTAACTAATATTCTTATTTACAAATGCATATAAGTAGGAGACGCAGAACCGTAATATTTTCAGTGCTTATCAACCCAATATGGGTAGGTCTCATGTCTGATACCACTTTTTTACAACACTTTATTGTGTTCTAGGTGAAAGTTTACACAGCAAATTAGTTTTTCATTCAACAATTCATGCACAAATTGTTCCATGACATCAGCTGCTATCCCCGCAATGTGTCAGCACTCTCCCCATTTCTACGATGCCTTCCCCGTTTCCATCCCTCTAGCTTCCCTGCCTCTCCTTGCCTTCTCATCTTTGCTTTCGGGCAGATGTTGCCCATTTGGTCTCATATAGTTGATCATCTAAGCAGCACATTTCTCATGGGTATTATTGTTTACTTTATAGGCCAATCTATTATTTGGCTGAAAGGCAGCCTCCAAAAGAGCCTTCAGTTCCAGGTTAAAAGGGTGTCTTGAGGCGAGTCTCAGGGGTTATTTTGATCCTTTTTAAAAAAGATATTTTTAATTAGTTGCTTCTAATATGAATTTGGAGCCCTGGTGGCACCACGGTTAAGCATTCAGCTGCTAACCAAAAGGTCAGCAGTTCGAATCCACCAGCTGCTCCTTGGAAACCCTATGGGGCAGTCCTACTCTGTCCTATAGGGTCGCTATGAGTGGGAACTGACTCAACAGCAATGGGTATGGTTGTTTGTTTTTTTTTAATATGAATTTATATTACAAGACTCAAGCTTAGAAGAAAATTATATTACAGTTATATTCTAAGAGCTAATACTAGAAAAAGTCTAGGTCATTAACAGTGTGATCTAAGTCAAATCTGACCTTGAAAGTTTCTTAACCTTTTAAAGCCTCCATTTTTTCATCTGTAAAAGAGTATAAACTTTCCTCTTGGGTTATTATAGGACCAAACTAGACAAATACATATGTAGAAGCAATTATTCTTATTATCATGATTATTACTAGTCTTTGGAGGACTCTTCATCTGTCAAAATGGGAAAAAATATGTAACATTTAGGAATAGTGTGAAGATTTACAATCAACATATGAAAAAAAGCAGCTGAAACACGTATTAGCCCATTTTTATTAAAATGAGATCCTCAGAAGAAAATTATAGTAAACCTCAGAGTGATATTATAGTTTAAGAAATTATTTCTTCTATCCTTATTCTGATTTTCCCTAAAATAAATTCAACAATTGCACCCACCTTTCCACTATATGCACTGAGTCCATATGTAGTGAAAGATTTCCCTCCAGCCAAAACGACATCATCTCCATATTTATAAGAAGATTCAAGAAGTGACTCCACTGTGAAAGGAACTGTTTCCATGCTCTCACGGTCTCGGTCCCACTGGAAGAGGTCTCCATCCAGGGAAGGAATGATCATCTTGTTCCCAAATACCTAAAACAAAAGCTAACTTTTAAAAGGGTCACAAGTTTAAAACAAGAGCAGTAGCTAAGAGTTTGGGGCCTCATGTACTCCACCTTCCTTATGAGTAGCAAATGAAGGAACACAGTCCATCAACCAAAAAAGTAATTTAAAAGAACCGCAAATCACTCCCAGGCCTACAAATAATACTTTAGTACGGTTTTTCTCAAACTCTGTTCCATGAGACAATACCAAAACCAAAAACCAAACCCGCTGCTGACAAGTCAAATCCGACTCGTAGTGACCCTATAGGGCAGGGTAGAACTGCCCCACAGGGTTTCCAAGGAGCAGTTGGTTGGTAGATTCGAACTGCTGACCTCTTGGTTTGCAGCCTAGCTCTTAACCACTACCTCACCAGGGCTCCATGGGACACCAGTGTCCCATATTATAGGTGAGTTACCAAAAGCGTTTTGTCATCAAGTAAGTTTAAGAGGGTACTACAGGACTTCTGGTAGCCATTAATATGCTAATGTACACTATGTTTTTTTGTTTTCTTTTTAGTAAAGTAATAGCATTTGCAGTATTTTCCAGGCCAATTACTATCATAGACTTGGATACTGGTATCCACAGAACACAGGTTTGGAAATGTTGATTCAAGCTCCATCCCTTCTTTTATTTGCTTTCTCAAATCTGCAGTGAGCCTGGTAACTAAGCTTACTAGTTTTATGCTGTTTTCTCTCCTTCTTTTAACAATGTTTAGTGAGGGCCTACTGTGTGCCAGGCACTATTCTGGTGCTTGAGATAGATCAGTGAGCAAAACAAAACAAAATCACTGCCCTTTGTGGAGCTTAAATTCTGGTGATGGGAGACAAACGACATAATAAATTATATAGTATGTTAGGTGATAAACGTCATAGGAAAACAAATAAAGGAGGACTGGAAAATGGGAGGGAGGGGTTGTTAATAAGGCGCTCAGAGTAGGTCCAATTGAGAAAGTAACATTTGAGCAAAGACCTAAAGATGAGAGAGCTAATCATGCTGACATCTGGGGATAGTCTTTTGCAAAAGCCCTAAGGGGGAAGTGTCATGCTTGAGGTACAAGGAAAACGAACAGACTAGACTACAGGGGCAAGAGTGGAGGTGGGAAGAGCAGGCAGAAGATAAGAGAGGATGGTGGCTCCGATTAGGCTGGCAGCATGGAGGTGTGAAGGTGGGCAGATCTGGGATACAACTGGAAGGTGAAACTCAGTGCTGGCGAGTTGATTCCAAC
The DNA here is from genome assembly GCF_000243295.1 of Trichechus manatus latirostris. Taxonomy (NCBI): domain Eukaryota; kingdom Metazoa; phylum Chordata; class Mammalia; order Sirenia; family Trichechidae; genus Trichechus; species Trichechus manatus. The sequence goes on from NW_004444252.1 coordinate 632,532, forward strand.
TCATAGCGAACTGGAAGGTAAAGCCAACAGGATTTCACAGGGGAATGACTGCAGAGCATGAGCCAACAGAAAGGAGTCCAGAATGACCACCAAGATTTTTGGCCAAGAACGTGAGTTACTCGTGAGTAAGATATGTAAGTTTTAGTATACGGCATTTAAAAAATATATAATTTGACTTATTTCAGTTAATGACACAACTATTCGCCTGGTTACTCAGGCTCAAAACTTTGGAAAAAGGGAGTATGAAAGAGGTAGGAGTTGAAAAGGACTCTAAACAAATGCCAGCCTTGTAAATCTTTTTAAAACAAAATTTCTGTACGCATTTGTTGCTGCTCCTGTTGTTGTTCTTCCTTAAGCAGCAGAATCATCTCTTTAAAGGTATACTCACTTAAATGTCCCATACAAACACTGGGAGTTCTAACTTGGTGCTCGACTCACACATTTTCCCTGTCTACTGCCCTTCCCCTACACCTCTGGGTTTCTAAAGGACAGGTTGAAAGCCGCTATTCTAATCTACTTTCTCTCATTTTTATTTCAAATCCTCGTTATCTCCTGCCTGACCTCTTATAATAGTCTCTTTACAATTCTTCTTAACTGAAAATTTCCTCAAACCAACCTCTACGTATCTTCTAGATTAATCTCTCTGAGACAGAGTTTAAGCTTGTTATTATACTACTCAAAAATGTTTAACAGCTCTCTATTATCATCTTATTAAAGACCCCAAATCCTAAGTATGACATTAAAAGTCCTCTAAATATGACCTCCAACAACCTTTCCGTGCTTGCCTTTCACTTCTCACCACGTGATAGGAAATTGGCTATCCTCACTTAAGCATGGCATATAATGTCACTGTTATTGTTCAAGCTCCCTTGTCATTGTCAATATCATTTCTTCTTCCTGGAACATCTGCCTGTACCAGCTCTGCCTACTGAAATCCTATCTGGCCTTCAAGTTAGCATCACTTATGCTTTGAACTCCAAGAAAATTTAGTGTAGGTTTGCTGATAAAAATCTTCTCAATCCTAATACTATACAAATTGACTCGACAGCAATGGGTATAAGCAGAAACACCAATAAATTCTCAAAAACTGTTTATTGTACTTTTAAGAAATATTTACCAGGTATGCTAATGTTTACACAGTGTTTAAAGAAATATACTCAACCCTAGTGCCTACATCTTATTATCTAATTCCACTGCCCACTAAAAGGGACCAAGGCTCCTCAGAGAGAAATGGTTGATTCCAGGGCTGGGGCAGGGTAGGTACGAAATGAACCTTTATCATCTTATTGTTCCAGAAAGTAAAGACGTGCTCACAAAATGAGGGAGACATGTCACAAGGTTATAAGAGTCTTCTTGAAAGAGTGCCCAGTGGCCAAATATAGACAATTTAAGCACCAAAATAATTAAGCACAGTAATGAATTATAAACCACTGAAGAAAAAAATAGGGATTCATGAGTCCATACCAGTAACAAATAGATAAATAACGTATAGGAGAGAAAGGAGAGCTCTTGCTGCAACAAAATGCCAAATGCCTACTGGTAAATGTGAAGGGAGGCTGGAGTTGGAAAAATCAGCATTTTGCAATCATCATAGTAAAGACTAGATCGCGCAAGAATTAGCAATGGTGATGGAAATTTCGATGAGGATATATAAAGATATTTACATGGTCTTATAATGTCTCCCCACAAATTGCTTATTAGTTATAAGATATAAAAACAAATGAACAGTGATTACACATTGGAAAATTTGAACAATATCTTGACTGAGTCAAATTATCATTAATAAATGGCAGATATGATACTCTGAAAAAGGACACTATATTAACCTATGCAGTATTCCAGCCAAGAATGCACAACCTGAATCTAATCAAAGGAAATACCAGACAAGCACAAAATAAGGGAATTTCTATTTTTTAAAAAATGGAACAGAGACTGTATTTTTCAGAAATATAAATGTCATAAAAAACAAAGGTTATGGAAAAATCTAGATTAAAAGAGGCTAACATGACAAATACATAAATGTAATACCTGATCCTAGACTAGACTCTATACTGGGGTGAAGGATGTAATAAAGGACATTATTAGGTCAACCGACAAAACCAGAATATGGATGGTAGATTAGATACAAGTATTGTATCAGTGTAAATTTATGAAGCTGATAACGGTACTGTGATTATATAAGAGAATATCCCTATTAGGAAATACAAACTGAAGCAGGTATTTAGGAGTAAAAGGCTATGATGTATATTTAACTTATCTTCAAACGGTTTAGAAAAAAAAGTGTGGAAGGGGGGACAGAAAGAGGGTGAAGGAGAGTGTGCACAAGCACAAACGATAGGGCACATAAGGTTTAGCAAACAAGGTTTGGATAGGTGAATCTGGGTGTACAGGTGTTTTTTGGTACTGCTTTTACTTGTGCAGCTTTTCGTAGTTTGAAATTAATCCCAAATAAGAGAAGAGAAAGGAAAAGAAGGGCACTCCAGGACACTTGTGGGAGCTCTGTGATTTAAATCAGAGGCTTCACCATGAAACAGAAGGTTCATCATAATTCTGGGTAAAGATTTCCAACTATTACTCTTCACTGAAAAACATTTGATCTTTAATAAACTCTCGAATGCTATTAGTATGTACCCCACCTAACATTACCTTAGAGTTTCAACATTACTATTATCATCTTTACTACGTTGATAACAGCAGATATCAGATTTAATTTTAATAAAAATTTTCTATCTTTTGTAGAATGTCCAAATTGAAACTGTCATTGAGAATAAATTTGTGATAATATGCATATCCTACAACAATATGATCTCCCATTTCAAGTTGCATATCAGTTAGAAAATCAAATATTTACTGCTTTCTACCTCCCATAGTAAGTTCGGTATTCTATACTCCATTTACTAGAACAGTAAATTCAAATATGATATAGTTTAAAAAAAAGAGAAGCTATTTAAATTGTCCAGTTATCCCAAGAGTTGTAGTAGGTTAAGGTACAAACAGGGAAAGCAGGTGTGCAACACTAAAAGAAAGAGGAAGAGGCATTAGTGTGTCTGTACACAGAGGGCATTTATTTTGACTGTTTCCTCTTCCATTAACAAGCTCTTTTCCCCTAAAGCAGCAGCAGGTCGTCAGGCAACACAATGGATCCCAAGTGCAAAAAGCAGCCGACAAGCTAAGAGTTGAGGAAAGTTCATCTTTGCATTAAGGGTGATCTATGTGCCGCCAAAAGTAAAAGAACACAAACTTATTACCGTCGATTAAAAATATGGGTTACAGAGCTAAGAAGACTTGATGTGACTGATCATACTGAGTACAAGAGAAACTTGCCTTGTTTTAGAAGTTAACTATTCAACAGCACTAACTCAATGAGACAAGTGCAAAAACCAAAACAAAACAGCATTATGATTCAATACTGAATCATCATGTCATATTTCCAGATGATGATTTTAAAAGTGCACTTTTATATAGCTGCTCTTCACTAATTGGCTGTCTGTGAGTCACACAAATGGGTGCTAACCTCTGCACCAATCATCATGAAGTCTTTCATGCCGCATATGTGAAACCAGATGGTGCTTTTCTTTGCGAGCCACAGAAGCAATATATGCATGCAGTTCAGGTAAAGAGATGACATCACCCTTCACAATAGCATTACCTCACCCCCTAAGCATAGGAATGAGTCACCCAAAGAGTCAGCTGCAAATTTCTTGGTAGAAAAAAATGTAGGTTACGGTGATGCATTTTCACATTCCACTGATTTGTCCATGTAAACAGCTATTTGTTTTGATTTGCTGCTCTGCATCTCAAACTAATTCTGTGGCTGGCTTCTCCCTTCAATCATTTTTAAAAACATGTAAATTCCTGTTATTTTGTCTAGATAAGAAGCATTTATTTCTTCTATTTGTTTTTTTGTTTCTGTCCATAATTTTAAAATAAAAGGCTTGTCACACTGGCTAGCAAACTCAGTACCAAGGATCCAGTCAGAGTATCTGTGCAATCACAAAGCAGTTTAGTAAATTCAATTGATTTTCTTTCATTTTATTGTGTTTTTGGTGAAAATCTACACAGCAAATTAGGTTCCCATTTAACAATTTCTATGCATGTTGTTCAGTGACAGTGGTTACATTTTCCACATTATGTCAACATTCTCATTATTTACATTCTGATTGTCCCATTTCCATTAATCTAGGTTCCCTGCCACCCCCATTTGCTACCTTCTCACCTTTGCTTTAAGGCAAATATTGACTGTTGGCCTCATAGAGATGATTTTTTTTTTTTTATTGGCTCCTTTTTTTAAAGGAGCACAGTACTCCTGGGTGATATTGTTTATTTTATGAGCTAATCTGTTATTAAGCTGAAAGATGACCTCAGAAGTAGTTTCAGTTCAAAGTTTAAAGAGCATCTCAGGGTGTTTGTCTCGGGGGTTCCTCTAGTCTCTACTGGTCCAATAAGTCTGGCCTTTTTAAAAGTAATTCAGTTTCTACATCTGAATAAAATCGAAGTGGCATAATGAATATCAGTGACACCTGCTACCAGGGACTGCTATCTAAAATTAGAATGTGAAAATAAGAAATCTTAACTTTCAAGTGACAAAAGGAACTTCAACTGAGAAAATAAATAAGTACTAGTACTGAAAACTCTCAGCAATAAAAACAAAAATGCCTCTAATTATATAATTTTTTTTTCATTTCGTTCTTCTCTCTCTTTTCTACTCAAACTCCCTCTCCTCCCATCTACACACACACTTTTGGGAGTACTGTCAACTTTAACTTATTATGGAAAATTTCAAACACAAAACGCAAAGAGAGTAGTATAATAAACCCCCCGTACCTATCATCTGGTTTCAACAATTATCAACATTTTGCCAATGGTTTCATATATTCTCCATCAACCCACTATGTATTTGTTTATGAGTATTTTAAAGCAAATCTCAGACGTCGTGACATTTCTCTTATAAATACTTGGGCATTCGTTGCCGAGAATAGAACTACCACGCCCTTATTACATCTAACAGAATTAACAGTAATTCCTTAAAATCATCTAATATTCAAATTTCTCTGATTGTCTCAAAGCTATATTTTCCAATCGGTTTGTTCCACTGAAAAATTCAGAGCCCATATATTACTTTTGATTCTTCTCTTCTATAAGAGCCCCTTTTTCATGCATTGAAATCAGCTTGAGAAATCAGCTTAATTTGTCCTAAAGAATGTCCCAAAGTATGGATTTTGTATGTCATTTAACTTGTTCCTTTATCCCCTGCATTTCCTGAAAAGTGTAATTTGATACGGAGCTTTGATCAGATGTAGGTTAAACTTTTTTGATAAGAATACTTCATTGGCGGTACCACGTATTTCCTATTACATCAGCAGTTGGCAAACTACCTCTCATGGGCCAAATCCAGACTGCCTCTTGTTTTTGTAAGTAACATGTTATTGGAACACAGCCATACTCATTTGTTTACACGTTATCTACAATTGCTTTCACTCTACAGCTCCACAGTTGATTAGTTGCAAGAGAGACCATGTAGCCCCAAAGCCTAAAATTTCACTACTATCTAGCCCTTTACAGGAGCCCTGGCAGCACAGTGGCTAAGCACTCAGCTGCTAACTGAAAGGACAGCAGTTCGAACCCACCCACCGCTCAGCGGTAGAAAGATATGGCAATCTGCTTCCATAAAGATTACAGCCTTGGTAACCCTGCGGGGCAGTCCTACTCTGTTCTATAGGGTCACTATGAGTGGAATCGACTTGACAGCAATGGGTCTGGTTTTTTTGGTTAGCCCTTTACAAACAGAGTTTTCCAGCCCCTATGGTGATGCAACAGCTAAGCACTCGGCTGCTAACCAAAAGGTTGGGGAGCTGAACCCACCCAAGGACTCCATGGGAGAAAGATGTGGCGATCTGCTCCTGTAATGATTACAGTCTAGAAACTCTGTGGGGTAGTTCTACTCTGTCACACGGGATAACTATGAGTCAAAAGTCGACTCAACGGCACCTAACAACATGTTATATCACATTAGAAGGCACATAGTGCTTAGTTGTCCTACTTTTATTGATGCTACTACTAATCAGTGAGTTCACAGGGAGTCAGCCTGATGCCTCCACTTTAGTGTCCCATCAGCGTTTCACCATTTTAGCGTTGCTTGATGATCTACTATTTCATAGTAGATATTATTTATATTCTTATATATTATATATATATATTATATATATTATATTAATTATTTCTAATTCTATCATTCTTTCTACACTTATTAGCTTTAATTTTTCTATAAAGAACTTTCTAAGTTTTGGAAGGAGGTTTCTATACATTAATTAGTATTTTTTCAATTAGTGACTCAGACATTAAGCAACCTCATATCCCCAAAGTCATATCAAGAAGTAACCCATGCACAATAAGACTGAAAATCAAAATTTCTCAGGAGAGTTAGTGAGACCAGTGTGTTCCCTAGCCACAGAATAGGGAAAAGATCACACTGGTTGTGATAAAGCGAAGTCCCACATACAAATTCAAAAGCAACAGGAGTAAAAAGCGGGAAAGGGTAAGAAAGGAGGGAAGAAAGGGTGTGATAAGATGCAGACTCATGAAGAGCAGAGATAAGGAACAGTGAATATAGATTATAAGGGAAAAGGACAGAAAAAACACCAACTACCCTAGAATATTTACTAAAGGACCACACATCCCCATCCCACCTCAACGCCAGGGAGCATCTCTAAGGTAGTACAGTAACTGATGTTTACAATGATGATGCTGAGGAATTAAAGATAACATTCACTAAGATTGGGAAGATGTAAAATATATGAAAAATATCCCATTAAAAGTGATAAATTATTGGCTTTTTTGTTATCTGGAAATTCCCTTTACCCAGAACAGTTACTTTCCTTGTCATGCTGTTTTGCAAATTAATGCTGATTACACCTCTTCCAACACCCATTCCCAGGGTCCCTGATTGCCATTCACTCAGTATGTGAGTTGGACAAAAATGAAGACTTGACTCACCCTTTTACACAACTTATTGACTTGATCCTCATAATCACTCTCCGTAACTACCTTAAAAGGTATATCTTTTGGTCCCCAAACTACTGGTTAATGTTTCCACCACTTTTGGTCCCCACAGGCCTTCTTTTTCTACTCCTTTCCCTGTTCCCCTAACTCCTCCACAATCAAAATGGAAAGGGTTCTTGGACATTTTCTTTTGCAGAGAACTACTTTTAGTGAGACTCTAATGAATCAAAAGGTTGCCTCAGTCCAGTCTGTACACTGTAAGCCAATTATCTCTCATTGTGGAAGTATTTATATTTATAAATATTTATGAATATTCACATCAACCAGCAGTTGGGGAAATCTAGAGGAAAGCAGGAAAATCCCTAAAATCCTATTAAAACCAATCTATCCTTGATAAACATCTTTCTCTGTTTTCTCTGAACACTAATGTTGACTCATCCTACTCTAAAATGACCATTCTCCTCAGTTCCCATGACACTTAAAATTCTATCTTCAGCTCAGAACTTTCCTCTGTGACCTCAAGACCCATGTACTCAAATGCCTCCTTAACATCATAGTCACTCCAAACATCGTATCTGAACAAACTCATTTTCTTCCCCTCTGTATGTGTTCTTAACTTACTACTAAATCTTCCTTTGGTGTTTTAATTTCATAAAGACTTTCCTCCTTAAACTTCTCTTGAATCTACCACTTTATTTCACTCCATTTCTATTGTCACCAACCCTCATCCAAACTATGAGAATTAAAATAACTAATGTCATCCACGCCTGGCTACTACTGCATAGTCTCTTAAGTAGCCTCTCCACTTCTGCTCTTCTTCTCTTCCAGTCCATTCTCTATATTCAAAGTGATCTTTCCCACTTAAACTTCTTTGATGGTTTCCTAAGGCTTGGGATAAAATTAAAAATGTTTAACATGGTTTATTAGATCTGCATAATTTGGCCCCATTGTTGTTATCTGCCGTCAAGTTGGCCCCCCACTCATGGCAACCCTACGCACAATGGAATGAAACCCTGCCCAGTCCTACGCCATTTCCCCACTCGGTTGCAGATCAGACCATTGTGATCCGTAAGGTTTCACTGGCTGATTTTTAGAAGCTACTTGCCAGAACTTTCTTCCATCTTAGTCTTGAAGCTCCACTGAAACCTGTTCAGATCACAGCAACACACAAGCCTCCATGGAGAGATGGGTGGTAGCTATGCATGAGGTGCACTGGTTGGGAATCAATCTGGCTCTCCCTCATGGAAGGTGAGAATTCCACCACCCAACCACACTGCCCCCAATAGCTTGGCCCTAGCCTCCTTCAACAGGCTCATCTCTACTCTTCTACTCTAACCCTCATTCTTACTGCCCTCCTCTCCTTCTTTCCATTCCCAGAGCACACCATGACAGTTCTTGCAATGCCTTGACACAGGCTATTTTCACTCCCACAGCAATTTTTTCCCCACCTCCACTACCACGTACTTAGCTCCTCATCATACAGTCTCAGTGGTAAACATTTCTTCTAAGAAGTCTTCTCCAACCCCTAGACTAGGTAGGTCAGGTTATCACTGCTATAGTCTCTCTCAGTACTCTGTACTTCCTTGTGGCAGTTACCGTACTTAACTACACTATAAACACTATAATTAATTATTTCATATCTGTCTCCCAGCTGGCTTCACACAGTGCCGTGTAAGTTTCATGAAGGCAGGAACTCATTGCTATACCTCAGTGAACAACCTTGCATGACCTCTTACCCCACAATGATGACTTCAGTTTTGGATGTGTTAAGTTCAGGTAACTTTGACTATTCCATTGGGATAGTTTAAGATTTAAGAGGCAGTTAACTGCTCACAATATCTAGAGTAGCACGCTAAGTACGCTATATAAAGATGTCTTTGAATAATTACTCTTGATAAAGCACATGAAGAACTATAATTATTAGTACAGAAAACGCAAATACATTGTTTAGTTTTGAGCTATTTCAAAAAGCATGAAATACTGGAAAGGGGGCAAAGAGTAAGTCCAAAGACACACAGCTGAGTCTCAGCTTTACTACATTAGACAAATCTCTGAACCTTTCTGAGCCCCAATTTTCTCACTTGAAAAACGAACGTTAATAAGAATATTTACTTCTCAAAGTTATTTTAAGGATTAAATAACAATGGATTTAATATCACTTTGTAAATTATAAGTGCTTATCACACAATAGTTGTTATGTAGATGTAATGATTCAGGTCTGCTATTTTGAACCTTCAATGTAATTTGTGTGTGTCTGCGTACTTATTAAAGAAAGAAGTTAAAAACAAAAATATAGACAATTCAAAGATATCATCAGTCTTCTTTTACCCTCTATAAGGAAACTTCAGAAAAGAAAACTATGGGTCATTAACACAAAATTTCAAATCTAATAAAAACTTTTAGAATTCAAATAGCTACTCCAAAAGTAAATTTAAGAAAGAAGTAGAGAGAAAGCTTAATTATGCTACATCAGTTATTCTCAACCATGGATTCACAACACCCATTTAAAAACAAAGCTTCAAAATCAAATAAAGATAAATTCCATATAAGAAATATATTAAACTGTTACCAGCCTTTGACTGATCCGAAATCTCTATCAGTAGAGATTCAAGATGGCAGCCTAATCAGATGCACCACACCGTCTCCCTACAGCAAAGACCCAAGAAACAAAGTGTCACAGATACAGATGACAACACTGGAACCCTGAGCATCAAATATGAGGATACAGAACTAGGTCAAACACCATCTGGAAAAAGAAACTGAACAGTAGCAAACGCGGAGAGATACAGAGTAGAAGCGCCATGCTAGACAGCCTGGCACAGCAGGGACATTTTGAGAAAAAGCCAGCAGCAAGGCTTGGTGAGGAGCACAGGAAGACAACATCACAGACCTCCCAATAGAAGGTAGAGAAACTATGTCAACACACCCGGAGTGAAGTACAGTGAACAGGACATGAACTGGAGCTAAGGAGGGAAAGTACAGGAAGGAAGACAAGAACTTCAGGAATCCCAGCGTACACAGGGCAGGGAGGGAGCCAGGACCCAGAGACAGGGCAACTCTGCAGTGGCAGTACCTGACCGGTAAGATGACGAGCACGGAGCAAAACACAAACCCTCACCCTTTTTTTTCCTCTCTCTCCTCCCCTCACTGACCACCAGCCCCGACCCTCCTCCACCAGAGAGAGCATCTGCGTGACCCCTGACCGCCCGTCCCACCCCGCCCTGCCGCTCACTAGCCCAGGAGAGCTGCCCGTGTGACCCTTGGCCACCTGCTCCATTCCTGCCCCGCACGGGAGAACACTTTTTTCCCCTGGCCAACCGCCCTGCCCCCCTGACAGAGGGAGCACCTCAACACCCCCCAGATGCTCGCCTCGCTCTTTGCCTGTCCCCTGCCCACCTCATGAGTGACTGTGAGCATTCTCATACTGCCGGATAGCACCCGCCCAGTATGCCTTCAGCTCTCTCACACGTACAGTGAACAGCGATGAAGGCTCACCCTGTCTGCCACTGCCCTGTCCAAATGGGAGCAGGAAGTCAAGGTCCCTGTGCCACCAAACGAGTCATCAATGAAGGACGTCCAACCTGCCCATACTGATAAATCCAAACAAAACAAAACAACACACACACAAAAACTATAAATAAAACATCTTAATGCCTTGGAGACAGCAGACAATATCAAATCATATAAAGAAACAAGACAAAATGGCTCAACCAAATGACCAAAATAAAGGAACAGAAAATCTTCCTGAGGAAGAGATGGTAATGGAACTGCCTGATAAAAAATTCAAAAGACTTATACATAGGGTCCTCAAAGAGATCAGGAAAATGCAGACAAAACCCTAGAAGAATCAAGGAAAACAATATAATAACAACATGACAAATTAAATAGACAATTAGAAATTATACAAAAACAGCAACTAGAAATCCAGAAGACTAGCAATAAAATATCAGGAACAGATAACTCAATCAAAGGACACCGAAGTAGAATTGAAACAATGGAAGAAAGGATTAGCAAAATAGAGGATAAATCCCTTGATACCAATTTGTTACAGGAACAATCAGAAAAAAGAATGGGAGAGAAAAAAAAAAAAAGAAAGCCTAAGAATTATGTGGGACACTATAAAGAGGAATAATTTACATATGATGGGAATAACAGGAAACAGAAGAGACAAAAAAAAAAAAAAAAGAATTTTTTAAGATTTGCTAGAAGAAAACTTCCCCAATATCATGAAACACAAGAAGATTTTCCATCCAAGAAGCTCAACGAACCCCATGCAGGACAGACCCCAAAAGAAAGTGACCAAGACATAGCACTATCAAACTTTCCAAGTACAAAAATAAAGAAAGAATTCTGAGAGCAGCTTGGGAAAAATGAAATATTACCTACAAAGGGATTCCAATAAGACTAAGTGCTGATTTCTCAGCAGAGTCCACATAGGCAAGAAGGCAATTGGGATAACATACATAAAACCCTGAGAGAAAAGAATTGCCAAGCAAGAATCATATACCCAGCAAAACTGTCTCTCAAATATGATGGCAGAATTAGGACATTCCCAGGCAGAATTAGGACATTCCCAGACAAACAGAAATTAAGTGAATGTGTAAAAACCAGACCATCCTTATAAGACATACTAAAGGGATCCTTTGCGTAGAGAACCAATGATATCAGACAACAACCTGAGAGTAAGCCACATGATGGCATCAATAAGATGCCAACCCAGATAGAGAAATCTCGAGAGTAAAATAAAGCTACAGAAATGAAAACAGGGAATCAGAGATATCAATCTGAAATCGACAACAACTTCAAAACAAAAAGGAGGAATGATGGTGTAGTTACAGAACTTCCATATAGAGAGGAAGTCAAGGTGATATCTAAATATAACAGGTTATTTTAAACACAGGATGATAAAGGTAAACCTCACAGTAACCACAAAGAAAATTAATAAACATACTGTGATCATTAAGGTTGTGTGTCCACTTGTCTGGGACATGATTCTCAGTGGTTTGGCAGTTAGGATGTAGTTTGGCAGTCATATAATAAAGTGATTACCTCCATGATGGGATCTGCTGTGAGTAGTCAAGCAGTTGAAAGGGAGTGTCCTTAGCGGTGTAGCCTGCATCTAATACAGGGAGTAGATTTTTTGGCAAGGCTCATAGGCTTTTGCTCATGCTGGATCCTGTACCTGCCTCCTGTTCATCTGACCTTGGGACTTGAGTTAACAGCTTACGTGTTGATCTTGGGATTCATCAGCCTCCACAGTCTGTCAGTCAGCAGCCTACCAACTTACCTGTCAATCTTGGGATTTGTCGGCCTCTGCAGCCTGTGAGCCAGAGGCCTGTTGTCTGACCTGCCAATTTTGGGTTCGCCAGCCTGTGCAGCTATGTGAGTCAGGAGAAGCCTCTAGCCTGACCCACAGACTTGGAACTTTCCAGCCTCTACAAATGCATGAGCCATTTCCTTGATATAAATCTCTCTAAGTATATAAATGTATATATATACACACACACACACATATATATATATAGATGCTTCACTGGTTTTGCTTCTCTAGAGAACCCAGCCTAAGACACCTACCCACCAAAATAAAGAAGAAAATAAAAAAGACTAAGTAAACACAAAAACGAAGAAAATGGAAAGAGAGTCCATGAACAAAAAGAACTCGACACAGAAAATTAAGAACAAAGAAACTGTCAACATCACACACATGCACAAAAACCATAACAAAATGATGGCTGTAGATTCATCTATCGATAATCACACTGAAAGTAAATGGGTTAAATGCACCAGTCAAGAGACAGAGAGTGGCAGAATGGATTAAAAACATGACTCATCAATATGTGGCCTACAAGAGACGCACCTTAGACAAAAAGACATAAAGAGGTTAAATATCAACGTGTGGAAAAAAATACATCAAGCAAACAGTAAACAAAAAACAGCAAGAGTGGCAACAAAATAGAGTTTAAATCAAACTCCATCATAAGAAACAAGGAAGCACATTATATAATGACTAAAGGATCAATCCACCCGGAAGACATAACCATAATAAATAGCTACGCACCCAATGACACAGCTCCAAAATACATAAAACAAACCCTCACAGAAATGAAAAGAGAAATAGACAGTGGTACCAAAATAGTAGGAGACTTAATACACCACTTTCAATGATGGACAGAACAACTAGAAAGAAATTCAATAAAGATACGGAAGATCTAAATACCACAATCAACCAACTTAAGCTCATAGACATATACAGACCACTCCACCAAACAGCAGTGCAGTACACATTCTTCTCCAGTACACATGGATCATTCTCTAGAATAGACCCATATCCTAGGCCACAAAGCAAGCCTCAATAAATTCAATAATATCAAAATCGTGCAAAGCATCTTCTCAGATCACAATGCTGTAAAATTAGAAATCAATAACAGGAAGAAAAGGAAAAAAATGAAATACTTGGATACTGAACAACGTCATGCTTAAAAGCCACTGGATAATAGAAGAAATTAAAAATGAAATTAAAAAAAAAATTCCCAGAATCAAATGAGAATGAAAGTAAAACATACCAAAACCTCTGGGACACAGCAAAACCAGTGCTCAGAGACCAATTTATACCAATAAGTGCACACATCAAAAAGAAGAAAGGGCCAAAATCAATACCTTAGCCCTACAACTCAAACAAACAGAAAAAGAGCAGCAACAGTAGCCTACAGCCTCCAGAAGAAAGGAAATAATAAAGAGCAGAAAGAAATGAAACAGAAAAACAACTGAAAGAATCAAAGACTACAAGCTGGTTCTCTGAAAGGATCAATAAAATCGACAAACCACTTGCCAAATTGACAAAGTAAAAAAAGAAGATGCAAATAATCCAAATAAGAAATGACATGGATGACATAACAACAGAACCAATTGAAATAAAAAGGATCCTAACAGAATACCACAAAAAATTATACTCTAATACATTGGAAAACCTAGAGGAAATGGACAAATTTCTAGAAACACACTAGCTATCTAAACTAACATGAACTGAGGTAGAAAATCTGAACAGACCCATAACAAAAGAAGAAATTGAAGAGGTCATAAAAAAACTAACAACAAAAAAGTCCTGGCTCTGACGGTTTCACTGAAGAATTCTACCAAACATTCAGAGAAGAGTTAACAATACTACTCAACCTATTCTAGAATATACAAAAGGAAGGAATACTCCCGAATTTAGTGTATGAAGCCAGTACAACTCTGATACCAAAGCCAGGCAATGACACCACTAAAAAAGAAATTTATAGACCAATATCCCCCATTAACATTGATACAAAAATTCTCAACAAAATTTTAGTCAATATAATCCAACAGTATATCAAAGAAATAATACATCACAACCAAGTGGGATTCATACCAGGTATGCAAGGATGGTTCAACATTAGAAAATCAATCAATGTAATCCACCACATAAATAAAACAAAGGAAAAGAATCACATGATCATCTCAGCTGATGCAGAAAAGGCATTTGATAAAGTCCAACACTCATTCCTGATAAAAACTCTCATCAAAATAGGAACAGAAGGGAAATTCCTCAACATAATTAAGGGCATATACACAAAACCAAGAGCCAACATTATTCTCAATGAAGAACAGTAACCAGACAAGGATGCCCTTTACCACCCTCTTATTCAACACTGTACTGGAAGTTCTAGCTAGAGCAATAAGACAAGGGAAATAGAGGACATCCAAATTGATAAGGAAGAAGTAAAGCTATCCCTATTTGCAGACGATATTCCTATACACAGAAAATCCCAGATAATCCACAAGAAAGCTACTGGAACTAATAGAAGGATTCACCAAAGTGGCAGGGTACAAGATCCACATACAAAAATCAGTCAGAAACCTCTACACTAACAAAGAGAACTCTGAAAAGGAAATCAGGAAAACAATGTCATTTACAATAGCCCCTAAAATGATAAAATTAAAAAAAATAAATAAACCTAACTAGGGATGTACAAGACTTATACAAATTCACAGTGTCAGCTCCAGGGGAAGACTCTCTCTCTGTCGGCTCTAGAGAAGGGTCCTTCTCATCAATCTTCCCCTGGACTAGGAGCTTTTCTGTGCAGGAACCCAGGATCCAAAAGACACACTCTGCTCCTGGCACCGCTTTCTTGGTGGTATGAGGTCCCCAACTCTCTGCTTGCCTCCCTTTCCTTTCATCTCTTGTAAGATAAAAGGTGGTGCAGGTAACGGGACTAAACCAAAGCTAGGAAGTTTCCTTAATACAATCAAACACTTCAAGGGATAGGATAGCAGGCACAGAGGTCTGCAGATCATGCTTTCAGGGGACATCTAGGTCAACTGGCGTAACAAAGTTTATTAAGAAAATGTTCTGCACCCTACTTTGGTGAGTGGCGTCTGGGGTCTTAAAAGCTTGCAAGTGGCCATCTAAGATGCATCAGTTGGTCCCAACCACCTGGAATAAAGGAGAATGAAGAACAGCAAAGACACAAGGGAAGTATTAGCCCAAGAGACAGAAAGGGCCACATAGATCAGAGACTTCATCAGCCTGAGGCCAGAAGAACTGGATGGTGCCCAGCTACCACCAATGACCTCCCTGACAGGAAACAGAACAGAGAGTCCCTGATGGAGTGGGGGAAGGGTGGGATGCAGAACTCAAATTCTAGTAAAAAGACCAGACTTAATGGTCTGAGACTGGAGGAACCCCAGAAAGCATGGCCTCTGGACTCTCTGTCAACCCAGAACTAAAACAATTCCCAAGGCCAACTCTTCAGACAAAGACTGGACTGGACTGTTGGACATAAAATGATACTCATGAAGAGGGTGCTTCTTAGCTCAAGTAGATACATGAGACCAAATGGGCAGCTTCTGTCCAGAGGCGAGATGAGAAGGCAGAGAGGGTTAGGAGCTGGCTGAATGGACATGGGAAATCAGGGGTGGAAAGGAGGAGTGTGCTGTCGACAGTATAGGGAGAGCAATCAGGGTTATATAACAATGTATGTATAAATTTTTGTGTGAGAGACTAACTTGAATTGTAAACTTTTACTTAAACTACAACAATAAAAAAATTTTTTTTTAAAAAGGTAGTGCAGGCCACACCCCAGGGAAACTTCCTTTACTTTGGATCAGGGATGTGACCTTAGTAAGGGTGTTACAATCCCACCTTAATTCTTTTTAACATAAAATTACAATCACAAAATGGAGGACAATCACACAATACTGAGAATCATGGCCCAGTCAAACTGATACACATATATTTGAGGGGACATAATTCAATCCGTGACACACAGGAATAGACATATGAACACCCATGTTCATTGTCAATCATTATTCACAATAGCAAAAAGATGGAAACAACCTATGTGCCCATCAACAGATGAATGGATAAACAAATTATGGTACATACACATAATGGAATACTACGCAACGATAAAGAACAATGCTGAAGCCACAAACATCTTACAACATGGATGAATCTGGAGGACATTATGCTGAGTGAAATAAGTCAATCACAAAAGGACAAACACTGTATGAGACCACTATTATAAAAATCCAAGTAAAGGTTTACACACAGAAAAAACTATCTTTGATGGTTATGAGGGATGGGACGGGTGTGGAGGGGAAATCACTAACTAAATAGTAGACAAGCGTTAAGTTCGGCGAAGGGGAAGATAATACACAATATGGGGAAGTCAGCACATCTTGACCAAGGCAAAGGAAGATACTTAGGGGAACATGAGGGAAAAAAACGAGGCAACTACATTAAATACTATAGCATATACAACCCTACAACAACAGTAAAAACAAATAATAACTTATAAGCAGATACACAGATACTTATGCTGAATAGGGGAAGGAGCGCATATAGCATACTCATGTACGTATAGGTTAGGCTGTGGATATTTTTACATACGTACTTGTATGTACAGCACATATTCATATATATAATAGAGCACAAAGGGAGCACAGTCATAGCAGCTTCCTAAACATATCCAAACACCTTGAGGGACTAAATTATTGGGGCCAAGGGCTGGGGACATGGTTCTGGGGAGCATCTAGGTAAACTGATGACATAACATAGGTCATAAAGAAAATGTTCTACATCCTACTTTGGTGAGTGTCTAGGATCTTAAAAGCTTGGTTAATTCTTTCTTTCCTTAACCTACAGTCAACCTACAAAACAAAATACTTCAAGGAAAATTACCAAACTAGCTTGTTAAACATACTTTTCACATTCATAATGGGAAAACACTGATTTTAATAACTGACTTGCTGGAATAAATTGATTTAGTTCACAGTATTCCTTTCAGCCACGCTAAGGGACTAATAAAATTAAGTCAAAGCACTGATTCATTTCCATAATTAAAAGAAAGGTAATTAACCTAAGTAATTACTTAAATATGGGCTTGCTTCATGACTGACAGTCACTTTTCAAAATAAACTGCCATCTGGGCTCAAAATGTGCTAGATTATGCATAAAATGAAAACTGCAAGATGATCTGGACAACTTTCAGTATAAGTTGGAGAATCTTTAAAAGAGAACATAAGTCCTCTTTTAATAAAGCAATACTCGAAAGAGTCTACTAATGGACTCTTTGTCATCAAGTCAGTAATCACTGAAGGCGTACTCTTTCCAAAGGGGTCACTTTAAATCTGAATCAACTCGACGGCAACGGGTTTGGTTTGGTACCAGTCTGGATTCCCTAGGTGGCGCAAATGGTTTGCACTGGACTACTAACTTAAAGGTTGGCAGTACAAACATACTCAACGGCACTGCTTTCATTAAGATTACAGCCAAGAAAACCCTACGGAGCAGTTCTACTTTGTAACACATGAGGTCACCATGAGTTGGAATTGACTTGATGGCAATGGGTTTGGTTCTTTTGGTATCAGTCTAGGTGAATGCAGTCTGATATGGGGAGAGTGAAGAGGCTGGAGAGCACTAGCATCATGGTTGTCTGTTTCTGCACCTGTCTGAAACAGAAAGGCAATGTCCCTTGGGGGGAAACATGCCCAAAATAAAGCAAAACCCCAAACTCTAACTATAGATTTATAAGAGTTGTTTGTTCCTTTTAAGAGGAAAAGAAAAAGAGAGAGAGAGAGAACATCTCTGCATTTTAACAGAAAATAAATGTGGTATCTCTAGTTATGTATTTACAATTATACTATACATTCTAAATAAAAATAAGAAAGGTGTTTGTATTTACGGGTGTGTTCCAAGACACGGAGAAGAAGACGTTTATGGATATTATATCTATTAGATTTGGTGAAGTGTGATCCAAATGTCACCCAGAGGCCCCAAAGAAAAAGCTCCATTAATGCATTACAAAACAAAATTTAAAACAGTCAATGAGGAACCAGAGGCAAATCTCCTTGGTGTCTTCTCAAGGTTGAATCTGCATATAAATTACCAGAGGAAAGCAAATCAGATTTCACCTCAGGTGGTCCTTCTGAAAAATTAAAAACAAAATTCTTAGCTACTATTAGCTCAGCTGCTAACCAAAAGGTCGCAGTTTGAATCCATCAGCTGCTCCTTGGGAACGCTATTGGGCAGTTCTACTCTGTCCTATTATAAGGTCGCTATGAGTTGGAATCAACTCAGAAGGCAACGGGTTTGGGTTTTTATCAACTGTCAAAAGTACCAGCCTGACAGCCTAGAGCACATCTGTTAAAGCTAAATGTAGTAAAAGGGAATGTTCAAAAATTCCTCTAGATAACTTATTTGAATGTTTTATGTATTTGATTGTATCTGATTCTTAAACTTAGAACCATCTTTAGAGATTCAGTCCAATCTCATAATCTCATACAGAAGGAAATTAAAGTTCTACTGGAGTAAATAATTTGACCAAGGTCCTACAGCAAGTTAACAGATGAATTCTGACTAGAACTGAAACTCCTAAATCCTAAGTCCCTCCTCCACAATACTACACTGCTTAAAAAGTTCCTGCCCTGGTTTTACTTTACTACTCCAGCAAAAGTATATGGATCCATAACCAATTCCTCTACCATTAAAAACTTAAAAATCATTATCAAGTCTATTACATCTTTTACTTTCAGTGTCTCCTCATTAGGTTAATGTTGTTGTTGTTAGGTGCTGATGAGTCAGTTCCAACTTGTAGCAACCCTGTGCACAACAGAACGAAACATTGCCTGGTCCTGCACCACCCTCATAATCGTTGTTATGCTTGAGCCCACCGTTGCAGCCACCGGGTCAATACATCTCATTGAGGGTCTTCCTCTTTTTCAATGATCCGTTCAGTAAGTAACATTAATAATACTTTCAATAAGTAACATTAATAATTGCTGTGCACTCTGCTCTTCTGGGTTTAAACTCTTTTAAGACTATCATTTTCTGCTTTGAATTTTTTTTTTTGATACCATGTGTTTTCATTAATGGAAGCGTGCTGAGTCATGGAGTGTGTTTAAATTTTTGGTTGGTAAAATGAATTTTGAGAAATATTAGTGAGAATACGTGACTGATGGGTGTCCATGTGTCCCACCAGTCATGGGTGGCAGGATGTAATTTAGGGTGTGTCTTAGACATCTAGTGCTGCTGTAACAGAAATACCGTAAGTGGATGGCTCTAACAAAGAGAAATTTATTTCTTCACAGAAAGTAGGCTAAAAGTGCAAATTCAGGGCATCAGCTCCAGGGGAAGGCTTTCTCTCTCTGTTGGCCTTCTCATCAATCTCCCCCGGGACTAGCAGCTTCTTCACGCAGGGCCATGTGTTCTGCTCCCAGCACTGCTCTCTTGGTGGTATGAGGTCCCCCGTCTCTCTGCTATCTTCTCCCTTTTATCTCAAGAGATTGCCTCAAGACACAATCCAATCTTACAGAGTCCTGCCTCACTAACACAACTGCTGCCCATCCTCCCTCATTAACATCATAGAGGCAGGATTTACAACATATATAAAAATCACACAATACGAGGAATCATGGCCTAGCCAAACTGATACACACATTTTTGGGGGGGACATAATTCAATCCATGACAGGGTGTCTTCCATTTGGATACACTGGACACCTCTGGTTTTGTCTCATCTGCCAGCTATTTTGCTTCAAAAAGTGTTTCTTTTGCCTTTCACTGTTACACAAGTCCCCACTGGAGGACAGCAAATATTTTCAGTGAGAAAAGCAGAGTTCCAAGAAACCTGAGAGATGGAAAAAGTAAGCGGACAACCATTATCCCAATGGTCACAAAAGGGTTTTAATCTGTTTTATCTTCATACACTCCTGATGAAAGTTTGGAGAAACTGACATTATAATACAGGAGTTCCCAAATGGAGTCACGGATCTATTTATTGTCACCTGGGTGGCACCTGCACCTGCAATCTCCATTTCAACTCCTTCTGTCTGCTATACCTAACTCTCTTCCCTATAGTACCCTTTTCTACTCAACTCTGGGCTTGAGACAGAGAAAATTAGCTATTTCTCATAAAAAATCAGAGACCTTCATAAGATATTGTACTAACGCATTTAAAAAGGTAGTATTACTTTATGCATCCAATTTAGAGCATTTCAAATGGAAGTTTTTAATCCTCTTTTTGTATTATTATATCCAACTTCTGAAGATAACTTCTATGTTCAACACATACCTTGCTGAACAGATGACAATAACTCCTTTATCCTTGTTAATATGTTTATAATATTACAAAATATTCACCCTTATAATATTTCTATTATATACTAGATTGGTGATTCTCATAAGCGTGGTCTGTGGACTCTTTCAGCAATCTGCAAGGTCAAAACGGTTTTCATAAAAGGTGTTATTTGCCTTTTCACTGTGCTGACATTTGCACTGATGGTATAAAAGTAATGGTGAACAAAACTGCTGGTGCCTTAGCTGAACCAAGCACCGACCCACTAGCAGTCATTGCATTCTTCCCTGTCACACACTTACAGCAAAAAAAGGCAGTTTCACTTAAGAATATTCTTGATGAGGAAAGGTCATGGAGGCCCCATGGACAGATCCAAACTCCCCGAGGGACTGAGTTGCTGGACGGAGGGCTCTGGGGACCATGGTCTCGGGGAACATC
>NW_004444252.1:654291-694608 GCF_000243295.1 Trichechus manatus latirostris
AATATTCTTGATGAAGCAATAAAAATTATTAATTGCATTAAATCTTAAACCTTGAGTACATATTCTTTTACTATCCTGTGTGACTAATTAGGAATCATGCATAAAGGCACTTCTGTCACATTCGGAAGTACACACATCTTGAGTTGTAAGTTGAACTAGCTGCTTTGTTCACAAAGCTCCACTGTTACTTGAAAAATCAACTGAGAGAAAAACTATGGTTATGAGACTTGGTTATTTGGCAGACACTGTCTCAAAATTAAAGTGGAACCTCTTCATGGAAAAAAATGACAGTATTTGTGATACAATTCAAGTTTTTAAGCAAAAGTTAGAATTTTGGAAAACTTGCATCTACCAATGTGAGCTTGACAGATACCAATCTTTAACGACTTCTCTGATGAGATCAGTGGTGAAAGTAACAAATTTGACTTTTTTCTTATTTTATAAGAAAATATGTCAACATCTGGAAGATCTGAGTAATAACTCAGTGAATCAATATTTTCTAAATGATGTTACAAAATCATGCCTGGGTAAAAGATCCATTCAAAGGCAAGACAGATGAAGGAACATTAACATAATAGAGTACAAAATGTTCACTAATATAGTTTCAGACTCTACAGTGTAGCTAACCTTTAAGAAACTTCCACTTGCTTTGTTGTAGTATCAGAAATAAATAAATAACCATGGTTATCTAAAAAGCTTATTAAAACAGTCCTCCCTTTTCCAACTATATATGTATGTGGCTGGACTTTCTTTATGTAGTTCAAGCACGACTACAACACAACAGATTGCATGTGGAAGTAGATATTAGAATCTAGTTGCCTTCTAATAAGCCAGAAACTAAGAGATTCACAAAAATGTAAAACAATGCCACTTTTGTCATTAATTTTTTTTAGTTTTAGAACATACAGTTACTTTTCAATAAAACATGTTATATACGTGGTCATGCAATGGGTTTGTTATTTTTTAATGAATTAATCAATATTTTAAAATTTTGTTTTAATTTTTAAAATGGTAAATACTGGTAGACACGATCTATGAAAACAAAAGTTATTTGGAACCCTCAATAATTTTTAAGAGTGTAAAAAGGTCCTGAAGCCAAAAAGTTTGAGACCCACTGTCCTAGATGAACAGTCTGAGACTGTAAAGGGGAGGTATATAAAACGGGGAAACGGCTCCTGAGCAGGCAAGCAAGTCTGGTTGTAGCCCAGCTTTCCCATATAGTCAGTCTGTGACTTCAAGCTAATAATTTCTCTGAGTTTCAGTTTCCTCTTCTATAAAATGAGACCAACATATCAGCCTCAGAAAGATGACTATTAGTATTAAAAACAAAGCAAAGAAACAGTTGTCGTGGAGTCGATTCTGACTCATGGTGACTCCATGTGTGTCAGAGTAGAACATTTAGGTTAGCAGCCTAGCACATTAACCATTTGCAACACACAGTCCGATGAAATGGGTCCAAGAACTTGGGGCAGTAGTAAAAGCTAGTAAACTTATTATGTTATCACAAATGTTTTAATAACTTTAGATTTTCTCCTATTTTTTTTTTATTAAAGTAGAAAATTTAAATCTAGATAATTCAAAGAGGTCTCAGAACTTTTCTCCTGCATGGAAAAAAAGTTGGCCAGGGAGCTTTCATTTACTACTGTGAAAGGTGACACAGTAACCTTTTTGAATATGATTACAATTTAACATTTCAAAGCATTCTATCCAAAGGACCTGAGGTTGGGGATATGAGGGAAGGAGGACACTTTAAATCAGAGAGCCCTAATAAACCACAGAAAACACTAAGGACTAAAAATGATGAAAAGTTGAATTGTAGTTTTAAAAACAGCTAATTCCTACTTGTAAGAAAACCTTCCAGTACAACTAGTTGACTATAATTTAAACACACTCAATGACACTCGGGTTATTACAACTGTTGGCATTCTACTTTGCCATACCATGCAATTTATCTTTTTGCACAAATGTATATTTTATATATGTACATGCTTTACACCACAACACACTGTACTATTACCTCAGATGTAAGCAGCTTACAATCTTCTGATTTTGCTGATCATCTTTTATGTCTAGCTTAAAAATAAAGTAAAATGTATACACCCAAATAGAATCCCAGAAGAACACAAATAAATAAGTTTAGTTTGCATAATAATTCTTTGAATACCATACTTGATTTAAAAATTTTTAATATCATCTACAACTAAATTGCTGTCTGTATTAATAATTCATAATACAACGGAAGTTCACTGTTCCCAGAAGGTATCTTCAGTACGCTGCTGTTGGTTGCCGTCGAGTCTATTCTGACTCATGGCAACCCCACGTGCCCCCAGTAGAAACACTCCATAGGGTTTTCAAGGCTGTGACCTTTCAGAAACAGGTCGCCAAGTCAGTCTTCCGAGGCACCACTGGGTGGGTTTGAACTGCCAACCTTTCAGCTAGAAGTAGAGCACTTAACCATTTGTGCCACCCAAAGGTACATCTATTTTCAGTATACCGTCTGACAAACAGTAGGCACTCTGAAAGTCTAGTTAGGGCTTAGCACACCCCAAATGTGGATTTGGGGCAGTACTATTCCCCTAGGTACTCGCTAGGGTGCTCCAGAAAAGAAATTCAGGCTGGGTTTACCCGAGAGCATGGGAAAGTCTGTTATTACAGATAGGTCATTGTAATTATAGTTGCTGTTGAGTCAATCCATTGAAGGGTTCCATCACAATATCCAGGTCATTCTCAAGCCCTTCTAGTTAGGTTTTGTCTTTTCCAAATTTAATACCAGCTAGTAAGCTGTTTGAAAGGAAACAACTGATGATGAAAAGAAAAAGACTACCCTAGGGAGTGTCCTGTAGGAAACTTGATATGGTAGAAGGCTGAGGGCATTCTAGAAGACAGAAGTGACTGCTTCAATGCTCATACTCAGGAGACTGAATTATTTTAAATGATTTAAACACAGAGAAGGCTCCAGAAAAGAAAGATTTAATTGATCAGCGTTAGCCTAGAGGTAAGGAAATAAATTTAACTTCATTTAAGCCTCCTCACAACTCATCAAGGCAGGCCAAGGCTCTGAGGGCCTAAGTCACTCGCCCAAGTCTTGGAGTCATAGGCCAAAGTAGTTTTGGAAGTAAGGTCTCTCCGAACCTATGCTCTTTGCCCTCGATCATTCTAGAGCTCAGAATTATTAACACAAATTTTCAGCAAATAAACTTGTCTAAAATTATTTTCCAAGAAAACTTCATAAAACTATGCTTACAATTAGGATTTATACTTGAATGAAAACGCAGGGAATAATTTATGGGATTTTACAGCATGGATTTCTAACTACTAAAATTCAGTTGTTTATATTTGTCTTCTTATTCCTAGGAACCCTATGATGTTAATACTACTACTATGAAGAAATTATAATAATGCTACACTTAATGAGTTATACTGACATAACAGATAGTATCCTCAGTTACTCGTTTATAGCAAGCATTAACTCATTTAATGCCCAAAACAGTCCTACAAAGTACGTGCTATTATCGACCCCGTTTTATAGGGGAACTGAGGAACAGAAAAGTTAAGGAATTGCCCCAAGGGGACTGTAGTACAACGAATTACTTAATAAGACCTTTTTAGCCACGGTCTTGTAACTCCCACCCAGGTGACTGGGCAGGACTGTGCAGATAGGGTAATTGTAACCCACAAAAGGGGTGGGTTGGTTTTGCTATCCCACTGGGCTTGAAATGAGCCACCCCAGAGGCTGGAAAAAGAAGAGCACCACCAAGGAAGAACAGCTAGGAGCCAGCATATCCTTTGGCCCCGAGATCCCTGCACTGAGCAGCTCCTGAAATCAGGAGACAGAGAGAGAGAGTTTCAGTAACACTGAAGACAGCGAGACCCGGCAGCATGAAATGGCATGGTGGGCTTCCCAGCCCACGCAGCAAGAAAGCTGAGTGCCTTTGGGTAGAGGTGGAGGGCCAGGGAGAGGTGTGCCTGAGAGCACAGTTGGGAAGAGGCTGTCCTGACGGAAGAACTGTATCCTGAGTGTTCCTGAGCCTGAATTGTAACCTGTTACTTCCCTAATAAACCCCATAATCGTGAGGATTGTCTGTGAATTCTGTGTGGCCACTGCAACGAATTATCGAACCCAGCAGAGAAGTAGAGAGCACCAAGGGAGGGTTGGTGTCAGAATTGGTAATGACAGAGGAGGGAGGAGGCATGTTTGACCTCTGCCTCATAGGAATCACCCTTGGCCTGTTGATCTAGATTCTTCATCCCCGTTGGGAAGTTAGAGGAGGTCAAACACTGCCCCCATGCCATTTTTACAGGGACACAGCTAGTAAGAGGCATACAGGCAATTGGACTCTGAGTCCCAGCTCTGTAAGAAAACACACACTATTAATATTAGCAATTGCTCATTACATCTAAGTTTTCTGATCAACATTTAACAGAAAATTCTTACCTCTGGTTTGCTAAGGCTGGATGAAACCAAGGAACCAGATCCCACATCCAAATCCCATTGCTTTTTACCATGGTTCTCAGGATCCAATGCAGCAATTCGCCCATCTAAAGTGCTGATAATTACTAATGATCTGTAAATTTAAAAGGTAATAGGATGAAATTTTAAAGCTACCTAAGATATTGAGCACTTACTCCACACACTCAAAAAAAGATCAGGCCTTTTATCCATAGGTGAGAAAGGAAGCCCACCTCCCTCCCAACACTTACAGTCTGGCCCCTACTAACTTACCTTTAGACCACTAAGACAATCTCAATATGTCCTTGAGATGTTTCTGTCACTTATGAAAAGTCTCAGACTCCTGGGTCACCCCTCATTCCCAGATTCTAATTCTCATATGGAACTCAGCATCCCCTGCCCTCTTCTCTACCTCTCCCCAACTTCAAAAACCTCCCCTGAAATGCAGTCTCCTTCGAATGCTCACTTACCTTCTTGCTCTAACAGAAACCTGACTCTCCCTGAGGACACTGGTTTTCTATAGAAGCAGAGAGAAATGTTTTTCTTCCATAGCCCTTGACCACTGAGCTAGTGATGGGTTAGCTGTACCCCTTGCTGCTCATTGCAATGTCTAGACCATTTCTCTCCTCTCTAAAAATCCTCACATGCTTTGCACGTGATTAGATTGTTCCATCCATTACCTCTTCTAATAGTCCTCTCTACTGACCCTTGGGTCACTAGGTCCCATTTCTTGAGTTTAGCTCCTGGTTTACCGTCACTACCTAACATACTTCTGTCTTGATTCTTTGTGCGTTAACTGTCTGTCTGCCTTGCCTCAGCCACTCTCACGGTCAGACTACACATTGTCATTACCAATCACTCCAACCCACCTGCCCCACTAATATTTCAAGCATCCTACCCCCAGTCACTACTACCCCCCTTGCCAGCTCACTTCCTCCACTTTGCTAACCCCAACAAATCTCTGACGACACCAGAACCTACAAGCCATTGATATTATCACGTTTACTCTGATCTTCACCATCATGCCCTCATTTCTTTCTTATCCAGTTTAAATTCCACAGTTCTTCATTAGAAGCACTTCCTTGGTTATACACACCCTCAACTCCCTATCCCTTCCCTTGTAATGTCACACTTGACTAGAAGAACAACTTTGGTTAAATCCAACTTTCTGCTTTTCCCATTCCTATACCTGTGCACTTGAAGGTGGCTGAAGAAAAACCTAACCATGCTGACTGGTCTCACTTTAAATTCATGACCACTAACTTCAAAATGGCTTTTAATGATGCTCAACAATCAACACACTTTCCTATCCTAACCACTACCTCACCATCTGTCACAGATCGAATTGTGTCCCCCAAAAACATCTGTCAACTTGGCTAGGTCATGATTCCCAATATCGTATGATTGTGTAATCTGATCGATTTCCTTATGTGTTGTAAACTCTATCACTATGATGAGGTTATACTGATGACGTCTACAAGACTGGATAGTGTCTTAAGCCAATCTCTTCTGAGATATAAAAGAGAGAAGCGAGCAGAGATACATGGGAACCTCATACCACCAAGAAAGCAGTGCCAGAAGTAGAGTGTGTCCTCTGGACCTGAGGTTCCTGCGCTGAGATGCTTCCAGACCAAGGGAAGACTGATGCATCGCAAGGACCTTCCCCCAGATCTGACAGAGAAAGCCTCCTCCTGGAACTGATGCCCTGAAGTTGGACTTGTAGCATACCGGACTGTGAGAGAATAAACGTCTCTTTGTTAAAGCCGTCCACCTGTGGTATTTCTGTTAGGGCAGCACTAGATGACTAAGACACCGTCCTAGGTAACCTGCATGTCTCCTCTCTCCTCAAAGTTCCAATACCGCTTCTTCTAAGCTCATGCCATCTCAATAATGATGCTTCCTATTTAACTGAGAAAACAGAAGTAATCAAAAGAGATTGCTTTCCACCACCACATCTATCCATTTATCAGCATGTGTACGCATGAATTTTACCTCCTTTCCTGTTACTGCAAGGAGACCTGATGGCACAGTGGTTAAAGTGACTAACTGCTAACTGAAAGGTCGGCAGTTTGAAACCACCAGCAGCTTCGTGGGAGAAAGATGTGGCAGTTTGCTTCCCTAGAGATCTACATAGCCTTGGAAACCCTATGGGGTTGCTATGACTTGGAATCGACTTGATGACAGTGGGTTTTGGTCTTGGCTCCTGTTACTGCAGACGAACTTTCCATACTCCCATCCACTACCAACATCTCCTCTTAGGCAATAGATCTCTTCCACCTTCATACATGAGGACTCCCTCCAGTAAATCACTCCTCTCCCTGCTGAATCATTAATCATTCCCTCTCTACCGGAGCATTCCTATCAGCATTCAAACTTGTTATTACTTCCCCCTACTTAAAATAATGAAAATTCTGTGGATCACAACTGTCCAATCCACAGCTGATCATGAAGATGGCAGAGGACCAGGCAGTGTTGTTCCATTGTGCACAGGATCTCCGTGAGACGGGGGCCAACTTGACAGTGGCTAACAACAACAAAAACCAAACCATGTCAAACAAAATAAACTACTTTTCCACCTCCAGCTTCCAATCCATTTCCTACTCCTCTTTGCAGGAAAACTCCTTGAAAGAGTTGTCAAATAATACTCTAGGTCTTCAAATCTTCTCCTCCCCTTCTGTTTATTTCTAATCAAGCTTTTGCCCCATTACCCCACTGAAACTGTTATTGTCCAAGTCACCAATGACCTTCGCATTGATAAATCCTGTGGTCAGGTCTCAGTGCTCAGTTCATTTGACCATCCAGCAGCATGTGACATACAGTTATTGCTCTCTCCCTCCCTTCATGAAACACACTCCTCAAATGGCTTCCTGGATACCATACACTACTGATTTTTCCTTTTTCTTCTTCTTTGTGTGCTACTCCTTCTCAGTCTCATCTTCTGGTTCCTCCTCATCTCTCCTACCTCTTAAAATATTCTCTATCTACATGCAATTTTTTTGGTGATCTCATCTAGCCTCATAACTTTAAATACCATCTATATGATGACAATTCCCACATTTATATCTCTGGTTCCTGGCCTCTCCCCTGAGCTCTGGATTTACATATCTAATTGCCTACCAGATTTAGATTGTCTAACATGCATCTCAAAGTTTACATATCCCAAATCATTACCACCATAATGACTCCCCCAATTCCTCAAACACATAATGCATGATTTTCCCTCAGGACTTTTGCAGTTGGCTGTTCCTTCTGCCTGGAATGTACTCCCCCAAATACATAGCAGGTTCTCAATAAATATTTTTTGAACAAAAGAATAAATTGTACAGTTGTTCCATGAATTTGTTAAGTATATTTGTCTGTTTCAAAGACCATGCAAATTCCTAGCATGTACGTTTCCGGTTAGAATTATAAGACACAACTTTATCTATTAAACTTGATGCGCAACGTATACAAATTCAAAATAAAGCTACAATTTGACCAAAACAAACCAGTTCAAGTAAACTCATTAGAAATCTTTCAAAGGACAATTTATCTAATGAATAAATAAAATCATTAATTTAATTAACTTAACTAATTCTCATTTTGAACTTTTCAAATGATAACTCTTGGCCTAATTTGTGAAAATAAAAGCTTTTGCCACATGACACACTCCATTAATTTTAGGTAACAAATGAAAAGAAAGGGAACTCAACCTCCCTCTTTACATTTTATCCTTCAGCTTTCTAAAGAAATCTGTCGGGAGTTGGAGGGGATGACACTTCGAGTAAGAAAATTATTTTATAATGAGAGTATAAGAAATTCATACCTTAGATGTGCCACTTTAAAAGTAAAAGCAAGAACATCTGAGTTAGAGATCAAGGATTGAGTCAAGTTAACTCTTTCCCATTATAGAATACCTAATTTTTATGTTTGACAATCATTAACCAAAAATAAATGGTTGAATGAAAAAAATGCTAATTAAAACAATATTTAGCATAATCAAACAGTATTAATCCATGAAAAATCAAGGTGAACACTGAAGCACTTCAGATAGTACTTTTTTTTTATTCAGAACCAACATTGTTCATTTAGCACCCTAGGAATTCTACTTACAATGGCAACAACAAAAGCCATAGTTTTTCTGAATATGTGGCTACTTGTGTGCTAAAGAAGGAGCCCTGTGGTGCGGTAGTTAAGCACTCAGCTGCTAACTGAAAGGACAAGCAGTTCAAACTCACCAGCAGTACCATGGGGAAGAATGATATGGCAGTCTGCTTCCTTAAAGATTACAAGAAACCCTGTGGGGCAGTTCTACTCTATTTTATAGGGTCACTGAATCAGAATCGACTTGACAGCAACAGGTTTGCGTTTTTTTTTTTTTTTTTTATGTGCTAGAGGTATATTCAGAAGAAAATGATAAAATCTAGTTCTCACCATCAAAGGGTCACTGAATCAGAATCGACTTGACAGCAACAGGTTTGCTTTTTTTTTTTTTTTTTTATGTGCTAGAGGTATATTCAGAAGAAAATGATAAAATCTAGTTCTCACCATCAAAATAAAGGAAAACCCAACAATAAAATACACACGTATGTCATGTCTTATTTTGTATATATAAGACACATTTTAATAAGTAATTTGGGGTTTTATATCAAACTATTCTTTCATTGAAAAATCAGACGTGCATGTAACTAAGTCAAAGATAATGTTTTTTTACATGATCTATTCTGCTTTTTAAAATAAACAAGATATTTTCAGATTCTTTACTATAGAGTATGTGCAAATGTAAGCAATATTTAAAAAAAAATACAAACATGTGGGCAGAAGCAACTAAGTACCCCACTCTCTTAACTGCCATTGCTACTTAATATAATCTGTTCTTAATTATTATTATTTTAACCCCTCTTGATGGGAGTAACAGCAAGACCCTTAACAAGCTCTATTAGATGTTAAAAAAAAAAAAAAAATCCCTCATCCTCTCTTCTGCTACAAATTAGCCTTAAAATTCACTATGGCTTCCTTCTTCCACAAGCATGTCTCTGGAAGGGAGGTACCACTTCTGCTGTGGCTGGAATTGAGCAGCACTACCAGGACAAAAAGGAGTCCCTGGGGGGTGGAGATAACCCACTTGACCACTAATGAAAAAGTTGAGAGGTTCAAGTCCACCCTGAGGCTCCTCGGATGACAGGCCTAGAGATCTACTTCTGAAATATCAGCCATTGAAAACTCTACGAAGCATGGTTCTACTCTGACACAAGTGGGGTCACCATGGGTTGGAAACAACTCGACAGTAATGGCTAGAACCACAAAAATATGATGCTATTTAGATTACTATATCTAACAGTCTAAGAGACATGCTCATTGACATATCATTGATTGAGAAAAGAATCAAGTAGACAAGTATTACTGCAAAACGAAGTCCTCAGGCTGAGTCAAGATAATCAGAGGTCAGCATTCACATATGACATTTAGAAGAAACATCGATTAGATATGAAAATTGGGCCCCCAAGCCTCCAAAAATAGAGTCAATAGAAGGCCATTTTTCTCCCCATGATCTATAGCTTCTATGAATTGAATGAAAGACCTTTAACTCTTTCAAAAACCAAAGGAACTGCAGAGGCAGCATTTCTAGTGCACATTCTCATGGCTCTGCTCTTACTCTCCCTCCTGGTTTCATTCAGCATTTTTTTTCACGGGTAAAATATGGCTATTTCACCTATCTCAGCATAATCCAAATTTGCCTAATCATAAGAATAATCTGGAGTCCTTGATAAAAACTGTTAAAGGCTCACATGTGCCATCCCAAGAGAGGGCTTGGGAGTTTGTAGCTTAAAACGTACTCTGATGAGCCGCGTGATGATAAGGCCAGTTTGGCAAACAATAATTTACTTCAGAGCTACTTCCTTAGAATAAAAATAACACTTTATTGCCTAGATGAATAAAGCATATTGATCAATTCTGCCACAAAACTCCTTTGAAACCTCTATTTCTCACTTTAACCTTGCATTTGTTTGGATCATTCAACAGCAAGCATTGTTCTCTCACCCATAATCTAATTCTTTGAAGCTACGCTCAAGAAAAGTTTTCAATGACTTCTTAATTGCCCAATCCATTTACCTCATTGGATTTGTCCTTGAAGCAGCAGCTAACACAGTGGCCAGCTCTTCATTCTGGACATTCTCCTTTCCCTGGGTTCTACAGGACCGGCCCCTCCTGGATCCTCACCTACCATTCTTATAGCTCTCAGTCTCCAGCAAGCAGTCCATGGAGTTCCAGCGTTTTCACTTCTCTCTGTTTTATATGTTCCTCATAGGTGGCCAATGTCCCCAGCTTCAACTCCATCTGTAACAGGCCAGCTCCCAAACCTATGCAGTATGTGCAGTTCACCACCTCTCTCCCGACTCCTGTTCTGCATTTTCAGCAGGGCCTATATGTTATTGCCACAACTCATTCAGAACTTGTCTCCCACAACCTATTCTCCCTACTTCTCTCCCTTAACAGCATAACCATCTACTCTGCCACCTAACATTCAAATCAGATACCACTCTACCTTCTCCCTCACCCTCTACATCAAGACATTAGTCACATACTCTAGACTCTGTGAAGCTTCACTGAAATCTTTTCCTTCTTCATTACCACTGCCCTTGCCCTAGAACAGATTCTCATTTCTCATCAAAACACCTTCAAAAGCAACTCAGAAAAGGAGGGGGAGAATGGCTGCACAACTCGAAGAATGTAATCAATGTCACTAAATGATACATGAAGAAACTGTAGAATTGGTGTATGTTTTGCTGTGCATATTCTCAACAACAACAAAATAAATAAAATTTAAAAAAAGATAAGTATGTACAACATAATCCATTTTAGAGTTTAAAAAAAGAAAAAAAACCTTCAAAAGCCTTTATGACATATTTTCCTGCCTCAGGACTCTTTCCCCTCTGTCCTTTCAACAGTTATATTCCTATAATAGAGACTTGATAAACTTCCAAAGTGCCCTTTGCTCACTGAATAAAGGCCACTCTGCTTGGTATGATGCATAAAGCCTTTCATAATCTGGTTTCAATCAATTTTTCTAATCTCATCTACATCTTTGTCTTTGTTATCTAGTGCTGCTATAACAGAAATACCACAAGTGGATGGCTTCAACAAACAGAAGTTCATTCTCTCACAGTCTAGTAGGCTAGGAGTCCAAATTCAGGGTGTCAGCTACAGGGGAAGGCTTTCTCTCTCTGTCGGCTCTGGAGGAATGTCCTTGTCATCAATCTTCCCCAGGACTAGAAGCTTCTCAGCACAGGGACACGCTCTTCTCCTGGCACTACTTTCTTGGTGGTAGGAGGTCCCCCCTCTCTCTGTTCACTTCTTTCAAAAGAGATTGGCTTTAGACAAAACCTAATCTTGTAGATTGAGTCCTGCCTCATTAACATAATTGACACTAATCCCACATCATTAACATCATAGAGGTAGGATTTACAACACAGGAAAATCACATCAGATGGCAAAATGGAATCATGGACTAGCCAAGTTGACACACATTTTTGGGGGACACAATTCAATCCATAACAATCTTCTCCCAATCCAACCCCTCTCTCCCTACCCCCACTCTATTACCATGCTACACACACACACACACACACACACACACACAGGTTTCTAATCTTTTGAACAAAGTTCCCTTGATATTTTTTGCCTCATGTCTTAGATGATTTCATTTGCCAACTGTACATCAGTTATAATTAATTCACCTATCTTCAGAGGAAATATTTAAGTACCAATCAAAATATTCAAGATTTCTGGAAAGAAATAACTATAATTACTACATTAGATTTGATATAAATCTAGGTCAAAGCAAGGAAGCTTGACCTTAATTAGCTTTCTCCTCATTAAATGACCAATTTCCATTAGCTTATTTTAAAATACTGTAAGTCCCTGGGTTATGAACGTTAGACTTTCAGAGAACTTGTACTTGCCCTTTAATGTTATGTAAATTTGCCTTTATTTTGAAACAACTGAGCCAACCTCTATTCTCAACAAATTCTTCATCACAATCACCTTCACTTGCTGCAGGTGCAGCTTCTAAATCACTGAAATGGCTTTGAGCCTTCTCTTGCACTAAAGTAAGGCTAATTAAGAACAGTATGCACCCGTTCTGGCTTACCTACAAACTCAACTTAAAGATACAGGAACTGCATGTACTGACAATCTTATGGGTCCCTATTTTAAACTTTGCAGATCCGTAGGGGTGCAAGGAAGCTGGCTTGGGAACCACCGCTCTGTGCTCACTTCGTATAAACCCCTCTCCCCTTCTGTGCCTTTAGGCGTGTCATCTCTGCTGTCTAGACTTTAGTCTCACAGTACTTTTATGTCACTTATACCATTATAGTTAATTCTTTAACCCATTTATTAACATTATAGTTAATTCTTTAACTCAATTCTCTCCCCGCCACACTTTGAGCTTCTCAAGGATAAGACCAGTGCCCTGTTTATCTCTTCTTAGCATCTAACAGTGCCTAACCCCTAATAAAATGCAACGTTTATTGAATGAATAAACCCCAGCAGGGCAGACACTTTATCAAACAAAACAGTTTGAGGAAGATGTGACTTTCAGAGCTAAACTTTTCTGAAAGTTCTGAACCAAAGTTTGAATTCAGATATTCTAACTTTAATTCTATCATTCTGTTAACTATAAGTTTGCGTAAGTGGCAACCCCTATATTATTATAACATGCAGCTTTTTATTTCTTTCCAGACATCTCATCAGGATGTTATTTATCCTATTATGGCTCTGATTATGCCCTCAATTTAGCAGAAATGGCCTTATGCCACAATGAATATCCAATATTAAAAAAACTGTTTGCTCTGACTTACGTCACTAGGAATACCTGCCTATTTATTATTAAGTTGATCAGATTCCGATCAGCATACGCTGAATTCCTTCATAAAATAATTTTAAAGGACTCTTAACCTCTGTAGAAATTTCCCATGTGGAAGAAGATAAGCAGATGATAGGAAATCATTGTACTGATTGAACAGTTTCTATAGTAACAACTGCTTGTTTTTAAACTGTATTTCCTTTCTTAGAAAACAAAAACAAAACTCCAGAGTTAAAAATATGATTTGGTTAAATCTTTTTTTTTTTCTTTTTTAGTGTATCTAAGAATCCTCTACCCAAACATATGCTCTCACTAGAGGAAGCATATGTTCTCCTTTAAAAAGATATTAGTACTAACTGAACTTTCTTTCCTAGTCCTCACCTAGTAAGCAAATCTTCAAATCAAACTTCCTTTATTTAAACATATCACAAGACTAGCCGTGCCCCAAATCAAAACAAATATAATGTCAAAACTTACCAACTCTATTTCATAACTTTGATATGTCAGCTAGACCTTAAAGAAATAAAAGCTAACTGCAATATTACAGGCAACATGAGACTGACAGATATCCTTTTCCTGTCAGATTAAAACATTTCTGGAAAAACTTTTCTTCTGTTTTATTCTATAAAACATTTTTAATGAAAATGGTTATTTACAAATAAAATAGTAAAAAAAATTTAATCTTCCCCTTCCCATTTACTAGTTCTGTAACTTACAAGTTCTATTCTTTGTAGTTTAAAACATTTTGTCATAAAAATGTACAAGCAGCTCCTCTGTTACAGAAAAGAAAAAGCAAATGGAATTCCCAGGCAGTATTTAGGGAATGAAGAGCTAGGTAGATCTACAGTTCACAGCAACTGATGGAGACAGGCCCCTCCAGAAAAATGCCTGAGAGCACAGAGAGCTGAGCTTCAATAGAGAGCAGACTCCCCCACCCCTTCTCACATTACATCCAGAGTCCAGGCATCAATCAAGCTAAAAAGACAATTGCAGAGAAGGAGTATGGTCATTACTTGCCTAAAGTATGCTTACTTTGGCTTATGACTTGCTTTGAAAGTTATGTATAAATTGTTCTTTAAATGTGGTTTTTAGTTAACTTTCTAAGTCTGGTGTCAGAAGAGGGACTGGAGTTATCAGTTGGGACTAGATGATGGAGTTCTCTTCAACACTGAATTCTGAAATCTACTATTCAATGGCCCTATTAGGGTTTTTGTTTGTTTTCTAGCATGATTATAAATCTGAAAATCTAAGGCAGATTTCTGTACCTTTGTTTCATATCAGTTCGTTAAAGGACAGAGGGGAGGAGAGAGAAGGAGAAATAAAGAGAATTTAAATTATCTTACACTTGGAAAGTATTTTCATGTTATCTCATTTAATCCAAAAAACTCCATTTACAGACGCACAAACTGACGAAGCACTATAGATTAATGTCAAATTTAGTAATACATTTGTTAGAGGGAATGAAAGGTAGGGGGAAAAGGAACATACACTTTGCAAATTAGTATGATAGTTAGAATAAACCTGATTCTTTATTAATTTCTGAGGTTGTCAGAATGTCCTCAAACTGAAGATGTCCACCTCATCACCAAGAGCCCCAAGTAACACTTGCAAATTTGCTATTTGTGTTGCAATAAGAAGACTGGTAACTCATGACTATGCCAAGGTGCATAAAACCTAACAGTGAGGTCAGACTGAGTTCTTCCCAACTTTCTGCACTGACTCTTCCATTTAAATTTCAACTAAATGTAATGTTTAATTAAAAAACTGACAAGACTGCTACAAGAAAAGCAAGTTTATTTCAGCTATTTTAAAGGAAAATTTGTTTATTCACTAATTCACATGCTTGAGATGCTGAGGAAGCATTTAGAATGAACCCAATTAAGAGCTGACAATTCAGTCAAGAGAGAAAAACAAACAAACAAACAAACAAAAAAAACCAGCGAGTCTCATATTGCTTCTTGAGCATCAAAAGACAACACGCAAAAATAAAGGCCTTCATTCCCCACCTCCCTCTTTTTTAAAGTTTTTCAAGGACCATAGTTCTTCGCAGCTGTTTGTAATAAACGCTTAGTTAACTCAAATCTGTTTCCCTAATCCTCCTTCCTGAAACAAACAGGATATTGGTCTATTAGTATGGAACTGATATTCTCTGGTTTTTTACCTTTTCTTTTTTTTAAGAGCACTTAGAAAAGCTTTAGAAACTTTGCATATTTATCTCTTGCTGACCCTGCAGGGTTTCTCAACCTTTCCACACTGTATTAGGTTCTACTACCAGGCAGACCCCTAAAACCAGAGCCTTTCTCTTTCTTGCCAATTGTTTGCAGATCATTTACTCTCTGCCAGGCAAAATTTTCTATTTTCGTTCTTCTTGTTTCCAAGAAAGAAGCAGCCCTCCTGCTTGCCAATTAGATCCTCTCTGAATACCTCTGACCCCTCGTCCATTCCTTTCCTTTTCAACCAGTCTATGCAGGACCCCTCCTCTCAGTCTATAAATAAGATCAGAGGTTCCCCAATTCTAAAAATTGCTTCCTATCAGGTTTGGGAGTGAAGAAAGAGGGGAGTGGGACAGAAAGAAATGAGCCCTTTACCTCCTGTAATCTCATCACCACGTTCCCCATTCCTCTTAGTCCTCAGCCTATACCTCCATCCTAGTCAGCTGTATTTGTTTCCCTTGCTGGCTCATCTTCCTCCCTAGCTTCTCACAGCTTCAGCTATTTACCATGACATCCTTCTCTCTCCAACTCCAGTCCCTCATTTCCACCTGCCTACCAAATGTCTCCAACTGGACGTCCTGTCAAAGTCACCATGTCTACACCAAACACTTAACACCTTTTCTTTCCTGCTCACCTAAATCTCTCAGTTTTCTTATATATGCTCTCATCTTTGGCCACCCAATCTTTGGACAGGAGTGCCAAGGGAGAAGCAATCAATTCATTTGCCAGGAACCACAATTCTGCCTCAAATATCTCTCAACTCTGTCTCCTTGGTTCTATACCCACTTAATACTAAAATCTCTCATCTGAATTGCTATAACACTCTCATTTTAGTGTCTTTATCTCAAGTTTTTGGTACACACTGTTACTAGAGAATACTCCTAAAGCAAAACTTCAATCATATCTGAATTCAAGATACTCTATACAATACTTCTCAAACATAATGTGCACACCAACCACCTGGTGACCTTGTTAAAATGCACATTCTCATTTAGTGAGTCTGAGATGGTGCATGACTCTGAACTTCTAACACATTCTAGGTGATGACGATGTTACTCCTGAGGCTATATATACAATATGGCCCCAACCTATTTTTCTACTCTCACCTTCTAGTCTTCTCTGCCCTGCACATATGTGTGTGTATCTCTCTCATACACAGAGATCACACATACACACACAAAAAGATGTAGAGAGAGATCATTCCTTAAACATACTTTCTAGCATCTGTGCTTCTTGCTGTTTCCTTAGTCCAGTGTCCGCCCATCACAATTTTACCCACTTTTCAAGAACCAAATCATTCTGCCACGGCCTTAAGTTCTCACCTACATCATTGTCATCACCCTATGAATACCACAAAAACCTTGGGACACCAAGGGCACTTAGTTTGCACCGTTTCTGCTCTGTTTTGGTATACTGCTATTATTATTATACCAAAAACCAAAACCAAATCTGTTGCCATTGAGCTGATTCCGACTCATGGCAAACCAATGTGTTCGGAGTAGAACTGCTCCATAGGGTTTTCTTGGACATAATCTTTATTAAGGACACAGACTGCCAGGCCGTTCTTCCACGGCACCGAGTGGGTTCAAACCGCCAATCTTTAGGTTAATAGTCTACTGTAAACTGCTTGCGACACCCCGGGACTCCAATGCCATTATGGGTGTCCTCATTTTATGCTAGACAGTAAGCTCCTGGAACGCAGGGACTATCTGCCTAACCTCTGAATCCTCAGGGCACCTTGTGTTGTTGTAAGTGCCAATAAGTAGTTTCGGAAGTGGATTTGTATTCCAAGAAAAACAAAGCATCTCACTCTACTTCAGGTAATTTACTTTGAGCAGGTGCTTCAGAAGTTTCTTCAAGACAAACAAAAAACACTCTTCCAGGAGTGTTTCTTAGGTTCCAGCAGAACCTAAGAAAACTTTGTTAAATATTTGCTGCTAAAAACAAATCAAAAACCACTATACTTAAGTGTTCAAATGGTGCCTAGAGAATTTTAGTACTTATCCAATTTATAGTGGTCTCAGGTATATAGATCAAGTTTCTGACAGTATTTTATTACAAATTATATCTAATTTGTTATACTCTAGTAATTACTACATTATAAGCATACAATCTTTACTAATCCAGATTTTAGCCCTTGCTGGTTTAAATTACCTAATGCTCCTTTTATCATTCTACTTATTAAATGGGACATCACTTTCTCCCTGGGCGTGTTAAGATTAGCTGTCTGCAAAAACACTTTACGATTAAAATGCCTTACATTTTTGTCTAGACTTTGAAAAGTGCTTTAAATCATGTATCATGAAGTAACATTACTAAGGCTCAACTGCTCTCAGCCAAGACACCTCTATATATGTTTATATCGTAAACCCTATAAATATCAAAGTTTATATAGTAAACCCTCTAAATATCAAAGAACTGACAACCTACTCATAGCTCTCAAACTTCAGTGAGAGTTTGCGAGTAAATGTGGAGTGCCTGTTAAACATGCAGACTCCAGGTTCCTACCCGGAGAAAGTCTGATTCAGTAAAACTGGGGTGGGGCCCAGAAAACTGTATTATTTAACCTGCATCCCCACATGATTCTGATGCAGGCGCTCCTCAGAGTTCAATCAGAGAAATACTGACCTCGGCCCTCGTCTGGGGGCCCTACAGGGTTGTGTTTAAAAGGGAAATCTCTCGAAAGTCCTTTACCAAAACAGCTGTCAAAACAGCACCGACATGAGGTGATTCGCGTAAGAAAAAAGGGGAGGAAAAAGTTCCTTGGAGAATGACTCAATCCCTAAAACAATGACAGGGTGAAAGTGGCGTTTCTTTCCAATCGCTGCGCTCCATTCTCCGGGCATCACCCCGCCAGCGACGGCCCGGCGCTCGAGAGCTGAGCCCCGGCCAGTCGCTGGCCCCGGGGGTGGGAAGTAGTCGCGGCCCCGCACTCGCCGAGTCCCACTGCCCACCTCCAGGTCACGAGTGGTCCTCCGGCGGCCCCAGGTCCCGGCCCTCCAAGCACCCTCGGCCCGCATGCGTAAACAAGGTACCTCCCGGGGGTCTGCGGCCCCAGCACCCAGCCCGCGCTCCCTCACCTGCCGCGTGGCCGCAGCACCGCCTCGTCGGCGGGTTCCGACTCCCACGGCTCTTGCTCGCCCGCGGTCGCTGGCAGCGCCTCGGCGTCCTCCACCGTCACCTCAGACGCAGTCACAGCCCCGGCCGCCGGCACCCGGGCGGCCGAGGTGGGAGCGGCTGCAGCCCCCAGGCCGAATGCAGCGTCCTCCGACGGCGCCGGGAGATCGCGGACGCGCCCCGCGGCCACCGTTCCCGCCGTGAGGCACAGCAGCAGCAGCAGCGCCCGCTGGAGCAGCCTTGGGCAGGTGGCGCGCTCCATCAGCGGTCGGCCCTACGCGCGGGCATGGATGCGCAGCCGCCGGTGCCCGCCTCCCCAGCGGCTCGGAAGCCCCTACCTAGGCGAGGATGAGCTAGGGATCCCACTGCCGCCCTGACTGCCTGGATAGCCAGCCGCGTTCCCGGGGCCACGTCTCAGCCCTGCCTTCTGCACAGCCACCTGACTGACAGCTTCCCTCGGACATCGCCCATTGAGCGAACTTGCCGAGCGGCTGTCCTCCGATTGGCTGTGGCCTCCGCCACTCCGGAGACCCTGTTGGGGAAGGTGGGCTTTCCCCGGTTGTCCACAACGCGCGGCCCAATCAAATCGTATTTTCGTCACCCGAAGCCTGGCCCTCTTCCGGACACGGAAAACCAATGAAAAATGCCCCTCCCCGCAGCCTTCTTAGCGGATTGGCGAACTCGGAAGTTCGGGAAAAACCTTTACCCGAAGCCGATTTGCCACCGCGATGGTTGGTCCCGCCCCCCAAAGCGAAGCGCTGGGGAAAACTTGGAAGAACATTGGTGGAAGCGGATGCCCCTCAGAGGCCTGAGATAACTTTTTCTTGATTGGCTGGAAGCAGCGCTTAATACGTGGCGGATTCTGACTGTGAAGAGGGAGGTCTCTAGTGAAAGGAAGAGTAGGAGGCAGGTCCCTGGTGGCCGGGAGAGGCAGACCTTCTAGGAGCTGGCGCTGTGGCTCTTCTAAACTCTAGTCAATTTGGAAAGACGAAAGCGAAGCATGAAAAATAAGTGGCCGAACAAATCGACTGGTCCGTGGATTTGGAAGGGGTAAAGCTAGCTGGTTCAAGAGACTATCCTACTTGTGGCCACGGAGATGCTGAGAATTATAGCTTGTTAGAGATGACAGTGACCTAGAGATACAGTCTGCCTGACACGCCTCCTTGATAAAGAGGAAGGAAATGAGGCCTTGTGCACTTACGTAATTTCTCTAAGGTCACATAGCAAGTTATTTACAGAACCATGGCTTTAATTCGAGTCTTTTTGATTCTGGTCTGTCAGATTTTGCACCTCACTGTAGGGCTTACCGAAGAGGGTGATGAAACCCCAAAAGGCCAAACTAGAGGAGATTTGAATGTTCAGCTAAGGAATTTGAAGTTTTCATATAACAAATGAGGACACTGAGTATTTTTGAGCAGACAGTGAAAAGATATGAGTTATCATTTAGGAAGACGCATCGCGTAAGCAGTGTATTCAGAAAGAGTAGACGGGAAAAAGCTTCAAAGGTGAGACTAACTGGGAGCCTGTTGCACCCCATTAAAACCCAGTGAAGAATGTTTTAGATGATCTCCACATACAAACATCTCCTGTCCCCAACTCAAACAAAAAACACTTCCCCCTTCAGCTTTCACCACGTTTCCTTGCTCCTCTCTACTGCAACCCTTCAGTTTTTTATACGGAGGAGCCCTGGTGGTGCAAGTGGCAAAACTCCTAGTTTTCAATTCCTCTCCTCCCATTCTCAAACACACTCTAGTCTGACTTTCTTTCTCTCAAATCCACCAAAACTGGTCTTGCTGAGGCCGCCATTTCTAAATTCAAGTATTTCTCAGTTTTCATCTTACTTATCAGATACATTTCACCCAGTAACTCAGTCTTTCCTGTAGGAAAAACTTGTCACTGCTTTTCCTGATTCTGCATAGGGCAAGTCATGGTGTTTACTTTTTTAAAACCCTCAAATGTTGCCCCAGTTCACTCAGGATAGAAGCCAAAGTCACTACAACAGACTACAGAGTGCCACACAATCTGGCTTTCATTCCTTCACTGACCTCAACTACTACTAAGTGGTGTGCTCACTCCATCCTAGCCACGCTGACCTGCCTGCTATTATAAAGCTGGCCAAGCAAGTCCCACCTTGTGGGTTTTCATTTGCTGTTTTCTCTGCCTAAGATACTCTTCCGAGGATATCTGAAGAGCTTGTTCCCAGGTTCTGTTCAAATGTTACCTTCCCAGGGAAGCCTTTTCTCACCATCCACCTAAAATTGACACACACACCTCTCCCCCACCTCATTTCTTATACTTCTCCCCTGCTTTATTTCTCTCCTTGATCTATCGAAACTATGATTTACGTATTTGTTTATTGTCTGTGAACCTCCACTAGTATGTCACTTCTGTGAGGATTTGCTTACTGATATATTCGAAGGAAGGAGCCCTGGTGGGGCAGTGGGTAAGCACTTGACTGCCAAACAAAAGGTCAGCAGTTTGAACCCACCGGCTGCTCCTTGGGAGAAAGATGTGGCAGTTGGCTTCTGTAAATATGACAGTCTTGGAAAGCCTATGGGGCAGTTCTACTCTATCCTATAGGGTCTCTATGAGTCGGAATTGACTTGATGGCAACAGATTTGGAATTTTTTGGTATATTCCAAGGGCCTAAAACAGTGCAGTTGGCCCCTGGCCTTGTTCTGACTGATGGTATTGAGCTTGTCCATCATCTCTTTTCACAGATGTAGTCGATATGATTCCTGTGTATTCCATCTGGGGAGGTCCACACGTATAGTCGCTGTTCATGTTCTTGAAAAAAGGAATTTCCAATGAATAGGTCATTGGTCTTGCAAAATTCTATCATGTGATCTCCAGCGTCATTTCTATCACCCAGGCCACCAACGACCTATTCATTGGAAATATATTGTTTTCAGCTATACAAGTGGCAGCTATACACATGGACCTCACCAGATGGAATATACAGGAATCAAAACAACTACATCTATGGAAAGAGAGATAGAGAAGCTCAACATCATCAGTCAGAACAAGGCCAGGGGCTGACCGCAGAGCATCAATTGCTCATATGTAAGTTCAAGTTGAAGCTGAAGAAAATTATAACAAGTCCACAAGAGCCAAAGTATGACCTTGAGTATATCCCACCTGAATTTAGAGACCATCTCAAAAATAGGTTTCACATATTGAACACTAATGACTAAAGACCAGACAAGTTGTGGGTTAACATCAAGGACATCATACGTGAAAAAAGCAAAAGGTCATTAAAAAAAGGAAAAAAAGAAAAGACCAAATGGATATCAGAAGAGACTCTGAAACTTGTTCTTGAATAGAGTAGCTAAAGCAAATGGAAGAAATGATAAAGTAAAAGGGCTCAACAGAAGATTTCAAAGAGTAGCTCAAGAAGATAAAATAAAGTATTATAATGAAATGTGCAAAGACCTGAAGTTAGCAAACCAAAAAGGAAGAACACACTTGACATTTCTCAAACTGAAAGAACTGAAAAAAAAAATTCAAGCCTCGTGTTGAAATATTGAAGGATTCTATGGGCAAAATATTGAATGAGACAGGAAGCATCAAAAGAGGATAGAAGAAATACACAGAGTCACTGTACCAAAAAGTATTGGTTGATGTTCAACTGATGGCATTGAAGGAAGAAGCCCAGGCTGCACTGAAGGCGTGGGCAAAAAAACAACGCTCCAGGAATTGATGGAGTTTCAACTGAGATGTTTCAACAAAAGGATGCAACACTGGAAGTGGTAACTTATCTGTGCCAAGAAATTTGGAAGACAGCTACTTGGCCAACTGACTGGAAGAGATCCATGTTTGTGCCTGTTCCTAAGAAAGATAATCCAACAGAATGTGGAAATTTTTTTTACAATGCCATTAATATCACACGCAAGTAAAAATTTGCTGAAGATAATTCGAAAGCAGTTTTTCACCAGTACATAGACAGGGAACTGCCAGAAATTCAAGCCAGATTCAAAAGAAGACTTGGAACGAGGGATATCATTGCTGATGTCAGACGGATCTTGGCTGAAAGCAGAGAATACAAGAAAGATGTTTGTTTACCTGTGTTTTAAAAGGCATTTGACGGTGTGAATCATAACAAATTATGGATAACATTGCAAAGAATGAGAATTGCAGAACACTTAATTGTGCTCATGAGGAGACTGTACATAGGACAAGAGGCAGTCGTTCAAACAGAACAAGGAGACACTGCATGGTTTAAAGTCAGGAAAGGTGTGTGTCAGGGTTGTATCCTTTTATCATACATATTCATTCTGTATCCTGAGCAAACAATCCAATAAACTGGACTATATGAAGCATAACGCTGCATCAGGATTGGAGGAAGACTCATTAACAACTTGCAATATGCAGATGACACAACCTTGCTTGCTGAAAGTGAAGAGGACTTGAAGCGTTTATTGATGAAGTCAAAGACT
Source organism: Trichechus manatus latirostris (assembly GCF_000243295.1). Lineage (NCBI taxonomy): Eukaryota > Metazoa > Chordata > Mammalia > Sirenia > Trichechidae > Trichechus > Trichechus manatus. The sequence continues at coordinate 677,353 of NW_004444252.1, forward strand.
ACAGACTTCAGTATGGATTACACCTCAACATAAAGAAAATGAAAATCCTCAAACTGGACTAATAAGCAACATCATGATAAACAGAGAAAAGATTGAAGTTGTCAAAGATTTCATTTTCCTTGGATCCACAATCAACACCCATGGAAGCAGCAGTCAAGAAATCAAATGCTGCATTGTATTAGGCAAATCTGCTGCAAAAGACTTCTTTAAAGTGTTAAAAAGCAAAGATGTCACTTTGAGAACCAAGTGCACTGACCCAAGCCATGATGTTTTCAATTGCCTCATATGCATGCGAAAGCTGGGCAATGAATAAGGAAGACCAAAGGAGACTTGATGCGTTTGAATTATGGTGTTGGAGAAGAATATTGAATATACCACCGACTGCCAGAAGAATGAACAAATCTGTCTTGGAAGAAGTATAGCCAGAATGCTCCTTAGAAGCAAGGATGGCAACACTTAGTCTCACATACTTTGTACATGTTCTCAGGAGGGACCAGTCCCTGGAGAAGGACATCATGCTTAGTAAAGTAGAGGGTCAGTGAAAAAGAGGAAGCCCCTCAATTAGATGGATTGACAAAGTGGCTGCAACAATGAGCTCAAACACAGCAATGATTGTAAGCATGGTGCAGAACTGGGCAGTATTTCGTGCTGTTGCATATAAGGTCACTGTGAGTCAGAACTGACTCATTGGTGCCTAACAACAACAAAAGAGTGCATGGCATTTAGTGTTTGATAATTATTTGTTGAATGAATGAATAAATATCTGAGGACAGAGGAGAGAAAGACAAGCGGAAAGGAAGAGGTTGTAGTTGCTTTATACAGAGGAGCCCTGGTGGTGCAAATGGTTAAGCATTCAGCTGCTACCGAAAGGTTGGTAGTTCAAACCCACTAGCTGCTCTATGGGAGTAACGTGGCAGTCTCCTTCCGTAAAGATTTAATCTTAGAAACCCTATGGGACAGTTCTGTCCTAAAGGGTCACTACGAGTCAGAATCAACTTGATGGCAATGGGTTTGGTTTTATACAGAGGGGCTGATTTAGGGAAGCAAGCTCCCAGAGTACATGGAGAAATGGAAAAAAAAAAAAAAAGCTATGCCTTCCATGTTGAAGGTAGATATTGGGAAGTACCTCTAGAGAATAAGAGAAAGTAGATGAGAGAGCACAAATCAGTTGACCATTATCTTCTCAACAATACAGGAGATACACTCTTCTGCGTAAGTGAGGGATTATAGCAGAAAATATGAAGAAAATGTCAGAAATTAACATGAGATAAAAAATGATTGTTGACTACTTGTAATGATCCATTTGAAATTAGTTAGGATATAATATTTTAGTGGGACCTGGCTTTCATAGTTTTATAACTTTTTCAAATCTGATTGAGACATAAACGAGACTATTAATCTGGGCTAATAAATTAGTAGTTTGCTTGCCACCTATAATTAGCCTGGAAATTTTTCTCATTCATTTTTTCATTTAACATTCAGAGAGTAGCACGTACCACCTACAAGTCATGGGGATAAAGATATGAACAAAACAGGTGTGGTCCCTGCCCTTCTAAAGCTTAAAATCTAGTTATGGAGATAGACTTTACTTTAATAATCACACAAATACTTATTGTCTAAGTTTGCTAGTGCTGCTGTAACAGAAATACCACAAGTGGGTGGCTTTAAAGAACAGAAATGTATTTTCTCACAGCTTAGGAGGCTAGAAGACTGGATTTAGTGTGGCAGCTCTAGGGGAAGTTCTCTCTCTGTCAGCAATGAGGGAAGATCCTCATCTCCCTGCATTCCTTGGTTCCTTTTAGATCTTCACATGGCATCTATCTTCCCCTTCCCCCACCACCTTCGTCCCCACCCCCCATTGCTTGCTTCTGTGTCCAATCTTCTTTTTTATAACTCAGAAATGATCAGGTTTAGGACACACCCTATACTGATATGACCTCATTATCATAACAAAGAAAATTCTATTCCCAAACATCCACAGGTATAGGGATTAGGATTCGAACACATATTTCTGGGGGGTTGGGGGTGAAGAGGGAAACACAGTTCAAACTATAACACTTACATTATTAAAACTAAGATAATTGCTATGCAGGCAGAAAAGCAGAGTGGTGGAAAATGCCAATAAGGAGACTCAAGCTTTATACTCAGTGTGGTGCAGTGAATTACTTAATATGGCCCTTCTAGCCATAGTCTTTGTAACTCCCACCAAATGACTGGGTGGGACTATGTAAATAAAGTATATGAAACCCTAATGAAGGGATTAGTTAAGTTTTGCCGTCCCACTAGGTGTAAAAGGAGCCATCCTAGAGGTGGGAGGGAAGGATCTCACCACCACCGAGAAAGAAGAGGCAAGAGTGGAGTGCATCCTTTGGACTCGGGATCCCTGTGCTGAGAAGCTCCTGGAACCAGGAGACCGAGAGAGAGACAGACAGAGAGCTGTAACACTGAAGACAAAGAGAAGTGGTGGCAGAGAAACGGTGACAGCAGAGGCAAGAGACGGGCAGGAGAGAGCATGGTGGGCTTCCTGGCCCATGGAGCAAGAAAGCTGAGCACCTTTGGGCAGGAGGTTGCTGGCAGAGTAGAGTGCCTCTGGGCACTTCGTGGAGCTAGGTTTGTGGACCCACTGAACTAGAGCTAAGCGCCTTTGGGCCGAGGCTAACTGGTGGAGTTGGGTGTCTGTGGGCACTTACCAGCAAAGCTAAAACAGCTTTGTAACACTTGGCAGAGCAGTGCAGAGGCCAGGCCCAGGGGCTGAAGGGCCAAGTGCCAGGGAGAGACCTGCCCGTGGGCATGGCTGGCAAGCTGTCCTAATGGAAGAACTGGATCCTAAGCATTTCTGAACCTGAGTTGTAACCTGTTACTTCCCTAATAAACCCCATAATCGTGAGTATTGCCTGTGAGTTCTATGTGGCCATTGCAATGAATTATCAAACTCAGCAGGGAAGTAGAGAGTGCCCAAGGAGGGATGGTGGGTGTCAGAATTGGTAAAAAGAGCTGGGAGAAGAGGTATGTCTGACCTCTGCCTCATAGGAATCAGCCTTGGGCTGTTGATTTTGATTCTCCTTCCCCTTTGTGAAATTAGAGGAGGTCAGACGCTGCCCTCAAGCCATTTTCACACTCAGGAAAAAGAATGCAAATATTTCCATTTTGGAAAAAGAAGAAAAGTCCCGAGTCAAGGTCAGCTGACTGGGAAAATAACTTGAAGGGCAGAAAAGAGAGGCTGCCAAGTTTAGAACAGCATGACGAGTCACAGTGACTGTACAGAAGTTCTGAAATCTGAGTCTGAGTGCTTCAGGAAGATACAAGGTAAGTGACTCTGAGCTGAGAAAAGAAACTGGCACTTAGGTACCCTGAGCCAGGGCTTCCCAGAGCAATTAGGATTCTGAAATGAGCATGGTCCAGAAGGTCAGCAAAACAGGTCTGAGATTTAGAAACGTTAGGCTCGGTCCATTAACAGAGAAAGTCTGTATCTGTTGGGATTGTACTTGATTGTATGTAAATAACAAGGAGTTTACTTTCTTGTTGACACAACAGCTCCACAATGGTATTTTAGACGAATGCTCCTTCTATTTTTTTCATCCTTCATGTATGACTTCTGTTCCTCATGCTTGTCATTTCATGGTCTCAGGATGGCAACTCCAGCATCATTTCTTTGTTACACGCAGGAAAAAGGGGAAGGACAAAAGGCATACCACACCTGATTTAACACCTATCAAAGAGCTTTCCTGGAAGCCCCGCTGTCTTAGTTACCTAGTGCCGCTGTAACAGAAATACCGCAAGTGGATGGCTTTAACAAACAGAAATTTATTTGCTTACAGTTTAGGAGGCTAGAAGTCTGAATTCAGGGTGCTGGCTCTAAGAGAAAGCTTTCTCTGTTGGCTCTGGGGGTTCCTTGTTCCTGGTTCCTAGTTTCTTGGAGATGTTCATGTGGCTTGGTATCTATCTTTCCCCCATTTGTTTGCTTAATCTGCTCCTTTTATATTTTGTAAGAGATTGACTCAAAACATACCCTACACTAATCCTGTCTCATTAACATAACAAAGACAACCCATTCCCAAATGGGATTATAACCACAGGCACAGAGGTTAGGATTATAACACATATTTTGGGGGGACACAATTCAGTCCATAACACTTGCCGAGGTGGTTATTTGACCATGCTGCAAGCGAAGCATATTGCCACTCCAAACAAAATTAGAGTTCTGCTAGTAAGAATGAAAGGGAGAATTTTTAATCAGCTTTATTGAAATATAATGTATGTACTATAAAACGTACCTATTGAAAGTATACACTTCGGTGAGTTTTGACAGATTTATACACCACAGTCATAATACAGACACTCTCAACACCTTCAAGAGTTTCCTCAAGTTTCTTTGCAGTCAATCCCTCTTTCAGTTCCAAGCCCAGAGAGTCAAGGGTCTGTTTCTATCAAAATAGATTAATTTGCATTTTCTAGAATTGTTAGTAAGTGTAATCATGCAGTATACACTCTTTTGTGTCTCACCTCTTTCACTCAATCTAATGTTTTCAGATTCACTCAGGTTGTTGCATGTATCAATGTTTTGTTTCTTTTTACTGCAAGCAGTATTCCATTGTATGGATGTACCACATTGTTTATCCATTCACCTGTTGATGTACATTTGGAGTATTTCCAATTTTTGGTAATTATAAATAAAGCTGCTATAAACATTCACATACAAGTCTTAGTGTAGACATAGGTTTTTATTTTTCTTAAGTAAATACTTAGGAGTGGAAAACCTGGGTCATGTGGCAGGTGAATGTTTAACTTTATAAAAATCTACCGAACAGTTTTCCAAAGTGGCTCTGCCATTTTACACCTCCGCCAGTGGCGTATGAAAGCTCCAGTTTCTCCATATAGTCATAAATATTTGCTACTGTCAATCTTTTAATTTTAGCTATTTTAGTGGGTATGTAATACTATCTTATTTCTGGGTTTAGTTTGCATTTCCCTGATGACTAATGATTTTGAGCACTTTTTTAAAAATTTTTTTTATTATTATTATTTTTTATTGTAGTTCAGGTGAAGGTTTACAGAACAAATAGTTTCTCATTAAACAGTTAGTACACATGTTGCCCTATGACAATGGTTAACAACCCCACTACATGTCAACACTGTCCTTACTCACTCTTGGGTTCCCTATCACCAGCTTTCCTGTCCCCTTCTGCCTTCTAGTCCTTGTCCCTGGACTGCTGTGCCTCATTAGTCCCCTTTGTTTTTGTTTTTTTTTTTTTTTTTTATTGTACTTCAGGTGAAGGCTTACAAAACAAATAGTTTCTCATGAAACAGTAGTACACATATTGTTTTATGACATTGGTTAACAACCTCACAACATGTTAACCCTCTAACTTCTCAACCTTTTTTTTTGGTGAAAATACACATAGCCAAAGATACACCACTTCAAAAATTTCCATGTGCACAGTTCAGTGACATTGATTGAGCACTTTTTAATGTGCTTATTAGACATGTATATATATTCTTTTCTGAAGTGTCTATTCAAAGCATTTGTAAAGAGGAAAATTTATATGGGTATGCACCCAGCACAGTTTGCCATACAATGAAATCTGCAGTTAGCTTTGGCATAATAATGCTGTATAAGAAATCTCCCAAAAACGCAGTGGCTTGAAATGACAAAAATTTATACTTGTGCACACTTCACCTGGGGGTTGACTGATCTTATGGAAGAAACACAAGAACGGTGAGTTGAAGCCTGCAAGACCTCCTGAGGCTAGGGTCAGACCTGGAGGACTGCTACTTCCACGAACATTCCATTGGCTAAAGCAAGCGAAGGCACATGGCTGGGCCCAACATCACTATAAAAACCAAACCAATCCTGTTGCCATCGAGTCGATTCTGACTCATAGCAACCCTATAGGACAGAGCAGAACTGCCCCAAAGGGTTTCCAAGGAGTGGCTGGTGGATTCAAACTGCGACCTTTTGGTTAGCAGCTGAGCTCTCAACCACTGCACCAGCAGGGCTCCCCAACATTAGTGGGGCAGAAAAATACACCCTGCCTCTAGTGAGAGTAACTGGAAAGTCACAAGACAAAGGGCATAGATACAGGATTTTGGAGAACAAAAATGTAACCTACCACAAGTATGTGCTATGGGATTAATCAACTGTATTTGTGCCTGAATCTAGCATGAACAATTACTTCAAGGCAATATACAGGGTGAGATACCACTTCATATCTATTAGAATGCTTAAAAATAAATAAAGACAATGTCAAGTGCTGACAAGCGTGCAGAGCATCTGGAGCTCTCAGACATTGCTGGTTTGCATACAAAATTTTGGAAAAAACTGCTTGGCAGTTTCTTAAACAGTTGAACATATACAGTTAAATATATACTCAGCATATGACCCAACAATCTCACTCCTTTGTGTGGTCATGTTTTTATTTGGATATAATTTTTTAAAAACTTAATATAATCATAGGATCCCCTGGCTAAAATCTCTTTGGCGTTTTAGGACCTAAGCTTGCTTTTGTGTTTATCACATTGGCACCAAGTAGCCCTACTTTAATTGTCACAGGCAACTGAAGAAAAATAAGCTATGCATTTATATATAAAAGATTTATTCTTGCTAAATAAATACCAAAAACCTTGGTGTTCTCTGAAAGCAAGTGTCCCACAATGGTTCAGATACAAGTGGTGGGAGAATCTAAACATCTCACAGCATGTAGTTTTTAAGTGTGCCAGACTGAAAACAACCTGCACCTTAGCTGTTAGCATCACATTTGCTTTCAGAGAAGATCTGTTGCTTCATTAAATTATCATGTGTTGGACATCTGCTTACACCTCTGATGTAATAGCTGGTTTCAGACCACATATCCCACTGAGAATGAATGTAAATTCTAGATTGAAATTTTTTTGAAGTTATCAAGAAGCAGTCAAGCAACACATAAAAATCAGTTGTGTTTCTATATATCTGTAATGAACAATCCAAAAAGATACATATTTTTAAAATTCCATTTATAGTGGAATACAAAAAATAAAATGTCTAGGAATAAATTTAACCAAGGAAGTGAAAGAGTTGTACACCGAAAAGTACAAAACATTGATGAAAGAAATTAAAGAAGGCACAAATAAATGGAAAGACATCCTGAGTTCATGAATTGGAAGACTTAAAATTAAGGCAATACTTGTGCGCACTTCACCTGGGGGTTGACTGATCTTATGGAAGAAACACAAGAACGGTGAGTTGAAGCCTGCAAGACCTCCTGAGGCTAGGGTCAGACCTGGAGGACTGCTACTTCCACGAACATTCCATTGGCTAATGCAATCCATAGATTCAATGCCATCTCTATCAAAATTCCAACAGCTTTTTGTGCAGAAATCAAAAAGTCAATCCTCAAATTCATATGAAATTGCAGGAGGCATTGAAAAGCCAAAACAATATTGATAATGTAGAGCAAAGCTGGAGGACTCACATTTCCTGATTTCGAACTTACTACAGTTTCAGTAATCAAAACAATGTGGTACTGGCATTAAACCAGTTATCTTTGAATTGATTCCAACTCATGGCAACTCCAGGTGTGTCAGAGTAGAACTATGCTCCATAGAGTTTTCAGTGGCTGGTCTTTTTTGGAAGTAGATCTCCAGCTAAGGTACCTCTGGGTAGACTTGAACTTCCAACCTTTCAGTTAGCAGCCGAATGTGTTAATTGTTTGCACCACCTGGAGACTCTTTCCACCTCCTGTTGTTGTTAGGTGCCATTGTAACCGAACGCCTTTTGGGTTCTTGTCCTGTCTTATTAGCTGATCAAAATAAGACAGACACCAGTTGCAAGGAGAACAGAAAGTGGCGATTTTATTGTCTGGCCAGGCAAGGAGCAGCATGGAACCTAGTGACTGAAAGACCGTGTGCTCCCCAACTGAGGGAGTTGAGGAGCTTTTATTTCCCTGAGTTCTAGGGGGCAGGGTTTGGCAGTTGGAACCCTCCGCCCTGAGCCCTCCCATGCCCAAGTTTGGAGGTCCAAATGCTGACTCCTTCTCCATAGGATGTCTGTGTTGTAGGACACTTCGCTTCTTAAAAGAGCTTGGGTGAAACTGTGGGCTGGAGAATATCTTCCTCTCCGGGGATGATCTGGTCCGGGGTCAGGTTAAGGACGCTGATTTCCTAGATCTGTGCATGCTCCAAGGTCTGGTTCAAACTGGTTTAGTGGGCACAGCAGCAAACTGCTAGGACTTAACAAGATGTGGTTACCAAAGATGGCAAAGCAGAAAATGAGGGGGAAGAAAGGTGTGTTAGCGGATGTCTTAGTTATCTAGTGCTGCTATAGCAGAAATACCACAAGTGGATGGTTTTAACGAAGAGAAGTTTACTTCCTCACAGTCAAAGTAGGCTAAAAGTCCAAATCCAGGGTGTCAGCTCCAGGGGAAGCCTTTTTCTCTCTGTCGGCCTTCTCATCCATGTTCCCCCAGAATAGGAGCTTCTCGGCAAAGGGACCTGTCCAAAGGACGCACTCTGCTCCCGGCACTGCTTTCTTGATGGTATGAGGTCCCCCTGTCTCACTGCTCCCTTCTGTCTTTTATATCTGAAGAGATTGCCTCAGGACACAATCCAGTCTTGTAGATCCAGTCCTGCCTTACTAACACAACTGCCACCCATCCTCCCTCATTAACATCATAGAAGCAGGATTTACAACATATAGGAAAATCACACAGTACCAGGGATCATGGCCCAGCCAAACTGATGTACACATTTTTGGGGGGACATAATTCAAACCATGACAGTGGGGTTTCACCATCAAGTCAATTTCGACTCATAGCATCCCCATGTGACAGAGTAGAAAAGTCTCATAGGGTTTTTTTTGGCTGTAGTCTTTATGGGAGCAGATCACCAGGTCTTTCTCCCATGGAACCCCTGGCTGGGTTTGAACCACCAACTTGTCAGTTAGTAGCTGAGTGTTTAACCGTTATGCCACCAGGGCTTCTTTTAACATCCACTGTTGTTGGAAAAACTGGTGGTGTAGCAGTTAAGTGCTATGGCTGCTAACCAAAAGGCTGACAGTTCGAATCCACCAGGTGCTCCTTGGAAACTCTATGGGGCCATTCTACTCTGTCCTATAGGGTCACTATGAGTTGGAATTGACTCGAAGGGAACAGGTTTGGTTTTTTTAGTTGTTGCTGTTAGGTGTCATTAAGTCGATTCTTAGGATGGCTAAAAATGAAAAAGACAAACAATATCAAGTGTTGGCCAGGATTTGGAAAAATTGAAACCCTCATGCATTGCTGGTGGGATTGTAAAATAGTACAGCCACTTGGGAAAACAGTTTGGCACTTCTTAAAAATAGTAAATATAAAGTCACCATAACCCATTGCCATCAAGTTGATTCCAACTCATAGCAACCCTATAGGACAGAGTAGAACTGCCCAATAGGGTTTCTAAGGCTGTAATTTTTACGAAAGCAGACTGCCATATCTTTCTCCCCTGAAACAGTTGGTGGGTTCAAACTTCCAACCTTTAGGTTAGTACCTGGACACTTAACCATTGTACCACCAGAGGTCCTTAGAGTCACCTTAAAACCTAGTAATTCCATTCTAGGTACATACCCAAGAAAATTTAAAACATACCTCCCCACAAAAACCATAGGGATGCTTATATAGCATTATTCATAATAGCCAAAAAGTAGAAACAATTCAAACGTCCATCAGCTGTTGGATAGATAAATCAAATGTGGTCTAGCCATACGATGGACTATTATTCAGCCATATAAAGGAATGAAGTACTGATACATGCTACCAAATAGATGATCCTTGGAAACTTTATGCTAAGTAAAGGGAGCCAGTCATAAAAAGCCACATATTTTATGATTCTGTTTATATGAAATGCCCAGAGTAGGCAAATTTATAGAGATAAAAAGTAGATTAACGGTTGCCAGGAGCTCGGGGAGGTGGTTAACGGGGAATGACTGCTAATGGATATGGAATTTCTGTTTTGGAGTGATGAAAATAATATGAAATTAGATAATGGAAGTGTTTGCACAGCTCTGTGAATATCCTAAAAATCACTGAATTGTACACTTTAAAAAAAGGATAAATTTTATGGTATGTGAATTATATCTCAATACAGCTATCACTTAATAAAAATTAAAAAATAAATTAATTGAAATTTAGAATTTGATACATAGGTTTAACAGCTGCAGTGCGATTACTTTTGTGTGTGGCCTTTCTAATCATGGGCTTATAACTTCACCCAGTGATTGTGTGATAGGGTAATTATGGCCTACCAAGAGGATTGGTCAGTTTTGCCTTAAAGAGAGCCAGTTCCAGAGCAGAGGAGAGGAACCCACCACCACCAAGGAAGGAGAGACCAGCAGGAGAGACCCGGCAGCAGGAGACAGTGTGGGGGGCTTCCCGGCCCATGGAGAGAAAGCTGAGTGCCTTTGGGCAGAGACTGAGGACCAGGGAGAGGCTATCCTGATAAAAGAACTGTATCCTGACTGTTCTTGAGCCTGAACTGTAACTGTTACTTCTCTAATAAACCCCATAATTGTGAGTATGTTCTGTGAGTTCTGTGCAGCCATTGCAATGAATTATCAAACCCAGTAGAGAGTGCTGTGGGAGGGACGGTTGGTGTCAGAATTAGTAAAGACAGCAGAGAGAGGAGGCTTGTCTGGCCTCCACCTTATGGGTGGATGTCAGCCTTGTGCTGTTGATCTTGGTTCTCTTCCCTCTTGTGAGGTTGGAGGAGGTCAGACACCTCCCCCACACCGTTCTTACTACAGCAAAGACAGAACTAGTGAACTGGAAGACTTCTCAGGAAAAAATATCCAAATTGAATTACAAAGAGAAAAAAGAATGGAAAACACAGAAAAGAACCTAAGAGATGTAGGGGACATTGTAAAAAGGTCTATATGTGTGTAACTGAAGTCTTCCAGAAGGAGAGAAATGACAGAAGCAATATTTGAAGAAATACTGACTGAGAATTTACAAAAATTGGTGAAAAACATCAAGCTGCAGATTAAAGGATTTCTATGAACTCCAACAGTTTAAACACACACACACACAAAAAAACAAACCCACATCTAGACCCATCATAGTGAAACTGCTGAAAACCAAAGATAAAAGAGACAATCTTTTAAAAGAAGCTATAGAAAAAAATGTACATTGCTTTCAAAGGAACAACAGTAAGATTGACAGATAACTTTCTAATAGACACATAAATGACATGTTTAAAGTGCTGAAAGAAATAAACTGCCAACTTATAATATCCTCAATATACAGTATTTTCATTTTCAAAAATGGAAGTAAAATAAAACTTAAAAAAAAAAAAAAAAACCCTGAGGGAATTTGTTGTCAGCAAACTTACTGTCAAATATATGCTAAAGGGAGCTCTTCAGATGGCAGTAAAATGATCCAAAATGGAAATCTGGAAATGAAAGGAATGAGAACTAAAGATTATTGGAAAGGGTAAATTTGGGGGTAAATATATATTAAAATTTATTGTTTTATAGAACAATACTACAGTTAAACTGGTCAAAGATCTTTTCATTGTCTGGGAAAGTAACATACTAATTTATATTATATTTCAATAGGCCAAGGGTACATGTGATAATCCTAGGGTAATCACTTACAGAATGATAATAGAAACGGAAAAGGGGATAATAAAAATATGTGATTTATCTAAAGTGGGCAAGAAAGGAGGGGGAAAAAAGAACAAAGAACAGATGGCACAAGTGGAAGAAAGAATAGTAAGTAGTGGGTTTAGCCCCCAGTATATCAGTAATTACATTAGATATGTATGGGATAAGTACTCCTCTTAAAAGACAAAGCTTATCATGCTGGCTGAAAGAACAAAACCCTATACGTGGTTATAAGACAGCTTAACTATGAGGTGTACATGCAAATACATGTACATGCAAATAATAGCCAAAAGAAAGCTGGTGTAACTATAGTAATACCTGGCAAGTGGATTTTAAGGAAAGAACAATTATTAGAAATAAAGAGGGACGTTTTATAATGATAAATCAGTTAACACACCAAGATAATTTAATATTTCTAGGCCTGAGGGGTTTTCCAGGACATGGTACATTCTGTTTTAAAACAAGGAAAGTTCCAGTCAAATTTGGGCAAGTTGGTCACCCCATATGGTGGCCAATAGCCCAGGGATCCTGTGTGTCAAAATAAGTCCTAGGCTTCCTTATAGTCTATGATTTACTCCAACACCTTTCCCCACTCCACCCCCACCCCCCACTTCACTTACTCTGATAACCCAATTTATAGCTCTGGTGCCTGCCTTGACCCACATGGCCTATTACATCTACTGTCCTGATAATTGGGCTCGTTCTCTCTCTCTGTAGGGCATGACCCCTAATTCTTTTTTTGTTTGTTTGTTTATTGTTGTAGTTTAAGTAAAAGTTTACATTTCAAGTTAGTCTCTTACACAAAAATTTATACATACATTGTTATGTGACCCTAATTGCTCTCCCTATACTGTGACAGCACACTCCTCTTTTCCACCCCTGATTCCCCGTGTCCATTCAACCAGCTCCTGACCCTCTCTGCCTTCTCATCTCTCCTCCGGACAGAAGCTGCCTGTTTAGTCTCATGTATCTTCTTGAGCTAAGAAGCACACTCTTCACGAGTATCATTTTATGCCTCACAGTCCAGTCCAATCTTTGCCTGAAGAGTTGGCCTCGGAAATTGTTTTAGTTCTGGGCTGATAGAGAATCCGGGAGCCACGCTTTCTGGGGTTCCTCCAGTCTCAGTCAGATCATTAAGTCTGGTCCCTAATTCTCTTAGGAATTTGCCCTAGGATTTTGTATTAAAAAGTAAGGGAAGGAAAAAAACAAATAAAAACAAAACAAAAATTGGTACATATATATAAATATTTTCCTTCTCCAGAAGAAGAAAACAAATAACATGGTTGCCTCAGGGAAAGAGAACAGGGTGGGCAAGGGACAAGAGTGGGAAGATAGGAGACCTCCTTTTTTTAGCAGCTTTATTGAGATATAATTCACATATCATACAATTCACCCATATAAAGCATAAAATTCCATGGTTTTTTATATAGTCACAGAGTTGTACAACCAGGAGGGAGACTTCTAAATGTATATCCTTTTTTAATCTTTTGACTTAGAAACTATGGTAGTGTATCAACTACTGCAATTTTAGAATATAAATGAGCAAAATTATCAATAAAAACAAAGTTTCCATTGCCTTTTTGTCTATCATGCAACTGAGCGGTAGCTTATAAATAGATTCAGTGTTTTTTATTCCATACATCCGTTCAATTCTTCAACAAATATTTAAATGCCTAGGCTTTGCCAGACTCTAATAGCCACTGAGGACTCCATACTCAGAAAGCAAACTTGTCCTGGGCGCTTGCAGCGTTCATCTTACATGTTTCTAGCAAAATTGGTAGCTCCTTGGAGGAACACCTGATCTATAGGACCTTTTGCATTCTGTACCCCTCAGGTAGTTGTGGACACACATTTGGTGCTCATGGCATAAACCAAACCAAACCATTGCTATAGAGTCGATCCTGACTCATGGAAATCCCATGTGTTACAGAGAAGAACTGCTCCATGGAATTTTCTTAGCTTTAGTCCCTATAGAAGCAGATCATCAGGCAGGCCTTTCTTCTGAAAGACTGCTGGGTGGATTCAAACAGCCAACCTTTCAGTTAGTAGCCAACAGCAAACTGTTTGCACCACCCAGGGACCTGCTCATGTGACAGATGTGATGAAAAATAATACAGGGTCCAAGGCACACCCAAAAAGAATGATCCCTCCAGATTTTCACTGGTTGGATAACTTTTGCTGCCAACAATGAGAGGATGGAGGGAAGCTCATCTAAACACCATGGCCTGGGATACAGATTCTCCTCCTGGTGCCTCCCCAGGGACCCTGCCTCTTTTCAGAAAACTGATTTCAGCACAGTGCTCTGTCAGAATTTTCAAGAGTACCAACCATTTATCACCAAACATGCCATCCCAGGAGAAGACTTATCCAAGAGTGATTACACGCTTAGTCTCATAACTCCCTCCAACTTGGTGTTTATATTTATCTTCAGTGTCCCTTCTTAATTCACACTAATTTTCTACACTGAACTTTTATTACCTCTGTATTTTTTAAGTTAAAAATAAAACACTGTTCTCATGTTACTTCCTACACGATGTCTTCCTTGACTCTTGGCCCCACCTCCCCATGGTAGTTTTGGTTCCCTTCTCATAGTTTCCATAAAACCCATGCTCACCTCTAGCAGAGCACTTACCCGAAGGTATTTTAAACACCTGTTTAATTATCTGCCACCCCCCCCCCTTAGACTGTGATTTCCTTAGGGCAGGTGCTGTGCCTTTCATAACTAGACCCTAGGGCCTAGCATAGGGCCTAGCACACAGCAGAGCTTTTATCTTTCCATCTCCCATAAGTTTTCTGCCTATTAGTACTCTGCTCAGCCAAAAACTAACCCCACAACACCTATTCTCAGAGACCCTGAAGACAGCTCTTCCCTTCAATCAACCAACATGCACTTACTAAGCCCTGACTACCCAACACTGTGGGAGTCCCTTGGTGGTGCAAATGGTTAGCACACCTGGCTGCACACCAAAAGGTTGGAGGTTCTAGTCTACCCAGAGGTGCCTTGAAAGAAAATCAAAACAAAACAAAACCCACTGACATCAAGTTGATTCCGACTCATAGTGACCCTATAGGGCAGAGTAGGACTGCCCCATAGGGTTTCCAAGGAGCAGCTGGTGGATTCAAACTGTTGACCTTTTGGTTAGCAGCTGAATACTTAACCACTGGGCCACCAGGGCTCCCCTTGGAAAAAAGGCCTGAAGATCTACTTCCAAAAAATCAGCCCCTGAAAACAATATGGAGCACAGTTCTACTCTGACACACATGGGGTTGCCATGAGTCAGGATCTACTCAACAGAAAAAAAAAAATAGTGTGCAGTGAATTATGAGAAAATGAGAGTTCCAGAGGGATTTGATCTGCATATCTATCTCAGGAATGCTACAAGTCAAGGCAGGTCCTCAGGAATATTATTTAGGTGAGAGCTATATTCCCCTGAAATGACAGGTAAAGTGGGGACTGGTAGCAAGGGAGGTTAGGACTGGAACTAGAAATATCTCATTCTAGATTTGGACAGAAAATGTACCAAATGATCCTGGAATAACTTGTCTTACAAGAAAGCAAGAAAGGTATTGTGATGGTTAAGATTGTATGTCAACTTGGCTGGGCCATGATTCTCAGTGTTTTAATGTGATCACTCCCATGACTGAATATACTGTGAGTAGCCAGTCAGATGAAAGGGAGTCTCCTTGGGGGTGTGGCCCACATCTGAATGGAAGCAGATGTTCTGGCTTTTTGCTCTCTCTGGATCCCGTGCCTGTATCCTGTCATCTCATCTCTGGTGCTTGGGACTTGAGCTGTCAGCTTATCCGCCGAACTTGGGATTTGTTGATTTGCACAGCCTGTGAGCGGGAGCCCTGCTCTCCGACCTGATCTTGGGCTTGCCAGCTTCTGTGGCTGCGTGACTTGGGAGAGGCCTCTACCCTGATCCATGCACTTGGGACGTTCTAGCCTCTACAATCGCATGAGCTGTTTCCTTGATATAAATCTCTCTCTATATATATATTTATACACTTTACTGGTTTTGCATCTCTAGAGAACCCAGCCTAAGACATTTGGTACCAGGAGTGGTTCTAGAGGAACAAAATTGTAAGGATGAGTTTTCTAAATTGGTTCTCAAGTCTGGTTAGTCTTAAAGACATTGATGACTCTGCTTCCAGCAGTAAAGAAGTCACTTGTAGTCCATGGAGTGAGGTGGCAATACAAATACGCAAAATATCACCACCAGTAGATCAGGTATTGGTGAAAGGCAAGGATCAGGGTGAATACATATGTGATATCTTTCTACAGCTTTGTCAGAATGAGAAGTATAAGGAAGCTGGTTGGTTTGTCCTACTTTCGCTAGACAAACTAGTGAAGGAAAGAGATGCACTCAGGGCTTCAGGGTCAAGGCTCAAGTGCCACATATATGACCTCAAGGCTTCCACTTGAGCTTTGAAAGAAAGCCTTATTTCTTGTAGTAACAGAGCTAAAACTGCTGCAAACCAAACCTAGAGTCTTATTGTAAGAGTGGCTGAATTACAACACCAGCTCAATTGCAAATCTCGAGAGGTGTCTGAAGTTAAGGTAAGGGCATTGATTGGGAAGAGATGGGATCCTGAGACTTGGGATGGGGACATATGGGCAGATAATCAGGAAGCTGGGACACTGAGCCTGTAAATTCTGTTGAATCATTCCTGCCAGCAGAACCAGTCCCATCTGAAGAGATTACTTCATGTTTGTCTGCTAAACCTCCCTGCCCAGAAAAACCATTAGCCCCTCCACTCCCATCTAACGAGATTAGCCCTAGTCCAGCTGCCTCTAAAGAGCCCTTGCCTGAGTCATTGCCTGGAGCATAGCCTGAGGAAGACACTTTACAAGATAATGCTGAATGTTCTCAAAACAATTCCACAGTACCAATTCTGGCTTCTAGACCTATAACTAGGCTTAAGTCCCAGTGAGCCCCAAAAGGTGAAGTACAAAGTGTGACCCAGGAGGAGGTATGCTACACTCCAAAAGAACTACTTGAATTTTCTAATATGTACAAATAGAAACCTGGGGAATATGTGTGGGAATGGCTATTAAGGGTGTGGGATAATGGTGCAAGAATATAAAGATGGATCAGTCTGAGTTTATTGATATGGGTCCACCAAGCACAGACTGTTCATTCAATGTTTCAGCTAGAGAAGTTAGGAAAAGATCTAATAGTTTATTTGGTTAGGTTGCTGAAGCATGGATTACGAGGTGGCCGACACTGAATCAAGTTGAAGTACCAGACCTGCCTTGGTATACTGTAGAAGAAGGTATCCAAAGGCTTAGGGAAATTGGCATGCTAAAGTGGATTTATCAAGTTAGACCCACAGACCCACACATGGAGTGTCCAGAGGACACACCTTTTACCACAACTGTGAGGAACAAATTTGTGAAGGGAGCTCCAGTATCCTTGAAGACTGCTGTGATTGCTATTTTATGTAAGTCAGATTTGACAGTGGGAACTGCCCTAACTGAATTAAGACACCTAATTACAATGGGGCTGATTGGACCCTGTGGTAGTAGGGGCCAAGTGGCTGCATTCAATCAACAAAGACAAGGTAGCCGTGGTTACAGTAATGGACAGAGGAGTCAAAGCAGTAATCAGAATAGTCTGACTCGTATGGACTTATGGTGTTGGCTACTT
>NW_004444252.1:695107-717957 GCF_000243295.1 Trichechus manatus latirostris
GGCAGAACCCCCACATTGGATCCCTGACAAATAGAGTAAGGGCTATTATGGTATGAAAAGCCAAGTGGAAGCCATCAGAACTGCCCCTACCTAGGAAAACAATAAACCAAAAGCAATACCACATTCCTGGAGGGATTGCAGAGAGTACTGCCACCATCAAGGACTTGAAGAATGCAGGGCTGGTGATTCCCACCACATACCCATTCAACTCACCTATTTGGCCTGTGCAAAAACCAGATGGATCTTGGAGAATGACGGTAGATTATCAAAAACTTAACCAGGTGGTGACTCCAATTGCAGCTGCTGTTCCAGATGTAGTTTAACTGCTTGAGCAAATTAATACATCTCTTGGTACCTGGTATGCAACTATTGATCTGGCTAATGCCTTTTTCTCCATACCTTTTTCAAAGGACCACCAGAAACAGTTCAACTTCAGCTGGCAAGGCCAACAATACACCTTCACTTGCCTACCTCAAGGCTACATTAACTCTCCAGCCCTATGTCATAATTTAGTCCGCAAGGACCTTGATCGCCTTTCCCTTCCACAGGACGTCACACTGGTCCATTACATTGATGACATTATGCTGATTGGACCTAGTAAGGAAGAAGTGTCAATGATTCTGGACTTACTGGTAAAACATTTGCATGCTAGAGGGTGGGAGATTAATCTCACAAAAATTCAGGCACCTTCCACTTCAGTGAAATTTCTAGGAGTCCGGTGGTGTGGGGCATGTCAAGACATTCCTTCTAAAGTGAAGGATAAGTTATTGCATCTTGCTGCTCCTACAACTAAAAAGGAGGCACAACGCCTAGTGGGCCGCTTTGGATTTTGGAGGCAACATATTCCTCATTTGGGTGTGCTACTCTGGTCTATTTATCAAGTGACTTGAAAAGCTGCTAGTTCTGAGTGAGGACCAGAAAAAGAGAAGGCACTGCAACAGGTTCAGGCTGCTGTACAAGCTGCTCTGCCACTTGGACCAGATGATCCAGCTGATCCAATGGTGCTTGAAGTGTCAGTGGCAGACAGAGATGCTGTTTGGAGTCTTTGGCAGGCCCCTATCAGTGAATCACAGTGCAGACCCTTAGGATTTTGGAGCAAAGCTCTGCCATCCTCTGCAGATAACTACTCTCCTTTTGAGAAACAACTTTTGGCTTGTTCCTGGGCCTTAGTAGAGACTGAACGCTTAACCATGGGACACCAGGTCACCACGAGGCCTGAGCTGCCCATCATGAACTGGGTGTTGTCTGACCCACAGAACCATAAAGTTGGATGAGCACAGCAGCACTCCATCATTAAGTTGAAGTTGTATATTCAAGATCAGGCCCAAGCAGGACCCAAAGGCACAAGTAAGTTGCATGAGGAAGTGGCCCAAAAGCCCATGGTCTCCACTCCTGTCACATTACCTTCCATCTCCCAGTCTGCACCTATGGCCTCATGGGGAGTTCCTTATGATCAGTTGACTGAGGAAGAGAAAACTTGTGCCTAGTTTACAGATGGTTCTGCGCAATATGCAGACACCACTCAAAAGTGGACTGCGGCAGCACTACAGCTCCTTTCTGGGATCTCCCTAAAGGACAGTGGTGAAGGAAAATCCTCTCAATGGGCCAAAGAAGTGAAGATATTTATGTCTCATGTGAATGATCACCAAAGGGTGACCTCAGCAGAGGATGATTTTAACAATCAAGTGGATAAGATGATGCGGTCTGTGGAAACCAGTCATCCTCTTTTGCCAGCTACTCCCGTCATTGCTCAATGAGCTCATGAACAAAGTGGCCATGGTGGCAGGGATGGAAGTTATGCATGGGCCCAGCAGCAGGGACTTCCACTCACCAAGGCTGACTTGGCTACAGCCACTGCTGAGTGCCTAATCTACCAGCAGCAGAGACCAATACTGAGTCCCCGATATGGCACCATCCTTCAAGGTGATCAGCCAGCAAGCCCGTGGCAAGCTGATTACATTGGACCACTTCCGTCATGGCAAGGGCAGCGTTTTCTCCTTACTGGAATAGACACTTACTCTGGATATGGATTTGCCATCCCTGCATGCAATGCTTCTGCAAAAACTACCATCCGTGGACTTACAGAATGCCTTATCCACCATCATGGTATCCCACACAGCATTGCCTCAGATCAAGGGACTCACTTCACAGCAAATGAAGTGTGGCAGTGGGCCCATGCTCATGGAATTCACTGGTCTTACCATATCCCCCACCATCCTGAAGCAGCTGGCTTGACAGAACAATGGAACGGCTTTCTAAAGACACAATTACAGTGCCAGCTAGGTGGCAATACCTTGCAGGGTTGGGGCAATGTTCTCCAGGAGGCTGTATATGCTTTAAACCAGTGTCCAATATATGGTGCTGTTTCTCCCATAGCCAGGATTCAAAGGTCCAGGAATCAAGGGGTGGAAATGGGAGTGGCACCACTCACTATTACCCCTAGTGACCCACTTGCAAGATTTTTGCTTCCTGTCCCCTCGACCTTATGCTCTGCAGGCCTAGAGGTCTTAGTTCCAAAGGGAGGAATGCTCCCACCTGGAGACACATCACTGATTCCATTGAACTGGAAGTTAAGAATGCCACCTGACCACTTTCAGCTCCTTATGCCTCTGGATCAACAGGCAAAGAAGGGAGTTACCATACTGGCTGGTGTGATTGATCCTGATTACCAAAAGGAAATCAGATTGATATTACATAATGGAGGTAAAGAAGAGTATGTATGGAATGCAGGAGATTCCTTAGGGCATCTCTTAGTACTACCATGCCCTGTGATTAAAGTCAATGGAAAACTGCAGCAACCTAATTCCAACATGACTACTAATGACCCAGACCCTTCAGGAATGAAGGTTTGGGTCACCCCAACAGGCAAAGAACCACAACCAGCCGAGGTGCTTGCTGAGGGCAAAGGGAGTATAGAATGGGTGGTGGAAGAAGGTAGTTCTAAATACCAGTTACAGCCATGTGACCAGTTGCAGAAACGGGGACTGTAATTGTTATGAGTATTTCTGCTTTGTATGTGTGCATCAAATATTTTTGTTTCCTTCACTTATAAAATATCTGTAAACGTGGCAAGTGCGTTTTCGATTGTACGCGTGTTAGTTGTATCATGTTAGGTGCAAGTATGACTTTTTAATTGTCTTTATTCAGAGATTATGTATGGTTTAATGAGATGTGAACATGTGCCAAGTTGACAAGGGGTGGACTGTGATGGTTAAGATTGTGTGTCAACTTGGCTGGACCATGATTCTCAGTGTTTTAATGTGATCACTCCCATGATTGAATATACTGTGAGTAGCCAGTCAGACGAAAGGGAGTCTCCTTGGGGGTATGGCCCACATCTGAATATAAGCAGACATTCTGGCTTTTTGCTCTTTCTGGTTTCTGCGGCTGCCTTCTGTCGTCTCATCTCTGGTTCTTGGGACTTGAGCTGTCAGCTTATCTGCCGAACTTGGGATTCGTCGATCTGCACAGCCTGTGAGCGGGACCCCTGCTCTCCGACCTGCCGATCTTGGGCTTGCCAGCTTCTGCAGCTCCATGACTAGGGAGAGGCCTCTACCCCGATCCACGGACTTTGGACGTTCTAGCCTCTACAATTGCGTGAGCTGTTTCCTTGATATAAATCTCTCTCTTTATATATATTTATACACTTTACTGGTTTTGCTTCTAGAGAACCCAGCCTAAGACAGGTATTACCATGGATTGAATTGTGTCCCCCTAAAAATGTGTGTATCAATTTGGCTGGGCCATGATTCCCAGTATTGTGTGGTTGTCCTCCATTTTGTGATTGTAATTTTGTTAAAGAGGGATTAGGGTGGGATTGTAACACCCTTAGTAATGTCACATCCCTGATCCAATGTAAAGGGAGTTTCTCTGGGGTGTGGCCTGCACCACCTTTTATCTCTGAAGAGATAAAAGGAAAGGGAAGCAAGCAGAGATTTGGGGACCTCATACCACCAAGAAAGCAGCACGGGGAGCAGAATGCATCCTTTGGACCTGAGGTTCCTGTGCTGAGATGCTCCCAAACGAAGGGAAGATTGATGAGAAGGCAGACAGAGAGAGAAAGCCTTCCCCTGGAGCTGATGCCTTGAATTTGAACTTGTAGCCTACTAGACTGTGAGAAAATAAATTTCTCTTTGTTATAGCCATCCACTTGTGGTATATCTGTTACAGCAGCACTAGATGACTAAGACAGGTATCAATGGTCAGTAGAGTCATGTATAAAGGATTTGAGTTCTAAATTACAGAGGCTCCCTCCCTCCGCAAAGATGGGACAGTGTGACCATCAACAGATTGAAAACTATCAAATATGTTTAAATCCATAATCTCATAATGGTACCCCCAAAATATATCACTTTTGGAGAGTTCTAGGAAACCTCATTAGTTTTAAGACTGGAAAAAGTGTGGGGTGGGGGCAAATCAAGCATTTCTATACAAATTACGCCATTGAGTAACCAGATATGATGAGGAAGTTTTCTCATTATAGAAGTATTCTAGCTAATAAACAAAGAAGGAATGATTGAGTTGTACCTCTTATGAATTAATTGATCTAGGGCCTAGAGCTGAGACAACGACATCACAATACAGAGACAACCAAATGTAATATAGCTCCTGATAGAAGTATACAACACGACTTAGGAAGTCATCTTGCTACCAAAACAAAATAAAACAAACAAAAAAACATTGATTAAGCCTGTAGAGATAACTACTAATTTACAGGAGAGACAGGGACAGAGGAATATTTTAAATGACTCCACAGGAATGCAATAAGAAAATCCAGACTATGGAAAATGTAATGAATAAATGACAAAGGGGGGAAAAAAGATGGAAGAGGGGTGTCTGTAAATTAAAAGAGATTTAAGAGGTATCAACCAGTCACTATATATGCACCTATGCAGAAAAGAGTTCACATAGTAGGCCTGAGACTACTATCCTTAGAAAGTTCTGCTTGCAAGGTGGGCCCTGGGCTGGCATCTGGGAACTTGGATTTCACCCTGATTAAGAATGGCTCAGTGTGCCTAAACTGTTTGTGTAAATAATATGGTTTATGCTGAACAGCTGCTTTCCTTCTGGGAGTCTGGAATTTTGGCAGGTGCTAGGCTGATGGACCCCTCTGGCCAGGCCCCAGTGGTCTTTAATGAATTTTTCTGGTACACAGCACTTCACATGTGTTGTCATAATTTGATGCTGGAGGAATTAATTGTGTCCTGTGTGATGCCACTGGGAGAAGACTCTTGGAAGCTTGCACCTGGTTTCCTCCTGACTTTGCTCCATGCACCTTTTCCCTTTTCTGACTTTGCTCTATATGCTTTCTCTGTAACAAATCATAGCCGTGTGTATGACTACATGCTGAGTCCTATAAGTCCTCCTAACAAATCACTGAATCTAGGGGGGCCTAAATAAGGGCCCCCAGAAACAGCACCTTATTTAGACCTCAATTTAAAAAAAAAACAACAAAAATCACTATGGGGAAAAATGTGAGACAGGAAAATTTGAGCTCAATATTGATGATACCAAGGAATTATTAATTTTTTAGATGTGACAATAGTATTTTGGGTATATTTAAAATAAAGTCTTTTAGAGATACATATGGAAATATTTATGGGTGGAATGAGATTTCTGAGATTTGTTTAAAAATAATCGGGAGGGAAGCGTTGGAAGTGGGTAAGAATATAGGTGGAAAAAGATTGGCCATGAGTTAACGGCTGTTGAAGCTGGGAGGTGTGTCTATAGGGCTTCATTGTACCATTTCATCTTCCTTTGTGTATGTCTGAAATTTTCCATAATAAAAAGGTTTTTTTTTTTTTTTTTTTTTTTTAGCGTGTGTTATAGATCTTTTAATTTCAGCTCATAGAAAGCTTCCTAATTTCTTTTCACTGCTGCAGAGTTTTCCACTGTATGGGGCGGTTTTGATCCTATGTGGAGTCACCTTACACACTCTCTAGAACCTGATCCTCATGTCCATTGTAACTCCACTTGAAATTGTTTTCAGCTGAGCTCCTGGAGGCTTGTTCCAAATCCCCCAAAGAAATAACTATTAACCTAAAAGAGATGTAGTGTCAGCCATTCCAGTTCAGGTGAAAAATGCAGTTTTTTCCTAGAGGTTATCCTATCTGAGGCAAAATGAGCTGGGACAAACAGTGGAGAGAGATTGTTGTTGGTACAGGAGATCCAGGGATTAGAGCTGGGTCAAAGGCTGGAGTGGAATGAGCGTGAGTCAGAACACCATCTTGCCAGGAGCTCCAGGTCTTTAGGAAACTGGTGGTGAACTGCATGGACAGGGGACAGCAGGTCTGTCTTTCCAGGGTAACCTGATTCTGTGGTTTGAGGTTCTTGCCCTGTCTTAGGAAATTGACTCTAAGACTTTGGGGAAATCTGTCAGACAGGATGCATCCGTGGCAAGCCACAGAAACCAATTCTCACCAATTTAAGATAATTAAAAAAATTATATATATATAATAGTTGTTGGAAGGCTATGGGATAGCACACAGAATTAAAGAAAAAGCTGAACCACCAAGCCTCCGAAAGTACAAGAACCAAGGTGGCATTTGGGGGATCTAGGAAGTAGGACCCAACGGACTATCTCTTCTGAGATAAATTGTTGGAAGTGAATCACTCCAATCATTTTCTCTCCTGGAGTCACTCTGTCAAAGTTCCTAGAGAGAGGTTCAGTTGACCTATCTTGGATTATGGGTTCTCATTTAGGGGAGGGTAAGGAGTCTTGATCAACGATCCTCTCATGATTTCACAGAGTGGGTGGGGAGGGGAGTGGTTCCACAGGGAAATCAGGGTTCCATTCTCAGCTGATGGGGAACAGATGCTGGGCAGACAAAACAACAGATGTCCGCTACTGAGGAGAGAAAGAACTCCGGGGTGGGATCTCAGTATTATCAGCTGTGGAGCTGTCGGGTAAATTTCTTGGGCTATAACCTGGGTCCTTGATTTTGTCTTAGTTGGTGAAGACTGAGAAACACGGGCTACCCAAGAGAAACAGACAACTGTTATGGACTGAATTGTTCCCCTCAAATATGAACTGGAATCCTAACCTCTATACCAGAGGTAACTCGGAAGATGGGCCTGGTGATATGCTTCCAGAAGGTCACAGCCTTGCAAATCCTATGGAGTGCAATTCTACTCTGCACACTTAGGGTCACCATGAGTCAGAATCTACTCAAGGGCAACTAACAACAACATCATACTTATGGATATAATCCCATTTTGGAACAGCGTTTTTGTTATGTTAATGAGGTCATATCAGTGTAGGGTGTGTCCTAAACCCAATCACTTCTGAGTTATATTGTTGTTGGGTGCTGCTATTCAATTTTGACTCATAGTGACCCCATGCGACACAGTAGAACTGCCCCATAGGGTTTTCTAGGTAAGTAATCTTTATGAGAGCAGATGACCAGGCCTTTCTCCTGTAGAGCTGTGGGCGGGTTTGACTGCCAACCTTCTAGTAAGCAGCCAAGGGCTTAATCATTGTGCCACCAGGGCTCTTTTCTGAGTTATAAGGAGCAGTATAGACACAGGAGCAAGGAAACATGAGGGGAAGACAGATGCTATCTGATGACAATGGAGGCAGATGAATCTACAAGCCCAGGAAGTCCAAGGATTGCCAGCTACTAGAAGCTGAAATTGACAAAGGACCTTCCCCTAGAGCCATCTGCTGAATTCAGACTTCTAGTCTCCTGAACTGTGAGAAAATAAATTTCTGTTCTTGAAAACTGCCTACTTGTGGTATTTCTGTTACAGCAGCACTAAGAAACTATGACAAGGAACTATTACTGTCATGCCTTTTTCTGTACAATGGAGGTCTTAAAACTCCTTGGACATTGAAATTTCTGTTTTACACTAATTAAAGAGAAGAAATGAGATAAAAGGTTTCTGGACAGGAGGACACGCAGTGACTTACAATAGCTCATGGCAAGGTATCTCTCAGCCCAGTTACAGAGGTTGTGAGTTTTTTGTCCCCTTCAGTTCACCAGCACCACCAGCTTGCATAAATCCCACTAATTGAGAGTCTCATATTGCCCGCTGAGAGTTGTTGCACTGTGAGGCTGCCTTGTGAAAACGTGAAATAGTGGCTGTCATGGATTGAGTTGTGTTCCCCAAAAATATCTGTCAGCTTGGCTGGGTCATGATTCCCAGTATTGTATGATTGTGTAATCTGATGTGATTTCCTTATGTGTTGTAAACTCTATCACTATGATGAGATTATATGTGATCTCCTTATGTGTTGTAAATTCTATCACTGTGATGAGGTTATACTGATGAGGTTGACTAGATAGTGTCTTAATGCAATCTCTTTTGAGATATAAAAGAGAGAAGTGAGCAGAGACACATGGGAACCTCATACCACTAAGAAAGCAGTGCCAGGAGCAGAGCGCGTCCTTTGGACCTGAGGTTTCTGCACAAAGAAGCTCCCAGACCAAAGGAAGATTGATGTCATGGACCTTTCTCCAGAGCTGACAGAGAGAGAAAGCCTTCTCCCAGAGCTGATGCCCTGAATTTGGACTTGTAGCCTACTGGACTGTGAGAGAATAAATTTCTCTTTGTTAAAGCCATCCACTCATGGTATTCCTGTTAGAACAGCACTAGATGACTAAGATAGTGACACTTCAGTTCTGACTATAAACAAGAGTGTATTAGATAACTCAGGAGGGCAGATGAAGGTGAGAGCCAAGGAAGTCATTAAACTCGGGAGTGATTTACACAGGCAGCTGTGGATTTTCTCTATGTAGATATGTTCAAATACACAATTAAATGTTTTCTAGCTGAACACCGACTTCAGGACGGCTTTTCGGGTGCCTCCAGTTAAGGCTTTTTATTTTCTCAAGAGTCAAGCAATGAAAATATAAAATATAATGTGTCTTTAAATCACTGCTTTGATGTCACTTTGGGTATATTACATAATTCCTGGCTTTTGCATTCTGAAGCTTGGCTGCTGAAATTTGGAGAATGGGTGGCTGTTATTATTACTCATCAATCTTCAGAAAGACTTAAAGCCTTTACACAATGGTGAACAGAAGCCCAGGAGACAGCCTTATTAAATTCTAATGTTGCTTTACACACAAACATACTGAGTCATGTTTCCTGGCTTCTGGCAAACTCCTGACTTCTTCCTTTAGTTCCATTTTTTTCCCTTTCTTTTCTTTCCTACCTCTTCTTTTCCTATCACACGTACCTTTATTTTCATAAGACCACAGCACTAATGGTATCAGGGACATTAGTTTAAGTCTCAGTTAGCTTTGACGGGCACAGTAGGAAAAATAAATATTTACACCACCACTATTCTATGGGTATAGACTAATTCTCATTTAAAAAAAAAATACCCCTCACCATCGAGTCGATTCTGACTCATAGAGATCCATAATTATCTCAAAAATCAATGCAGTTGGTCATAAAGAAGGTCGGTAGAAAGAATTTGAATCAGTGCTGTTCCAGAACTACTAAGATAATTCAAAGTGTGCATGCTGTTGGTCAAGAGTCAGTAGTGTCATTTTCACGTGTATAGTAAAAGTCATTTTCACATGTACAAAAAAAGTAGCATTGGATTGGTAGTCAGAAAATGAGATATAATCTTGATAGCTGCTTCCAACTCAAATGTCATATGGCTCTACATTTTTATCTATCTGCACTTCTAACCCCTGAACAGTGGTTTTTTCTTGTACACATCTCCATTGCTGTCAAGTCGATTCCAACTCAGCGATCCTAGAGGACAGAGTAGAACTGCCCCATGGGGTTTTCAAGGAGCAGCTGGTGGATTCCAACTGCCGACCTTTTGGTTAGCAGCCAGACGCTTAACCACTGCACCACCAGGGCTCCTTGTCTACGTGGTGACTGGCTAATACCACCAATGCTCCATTAGCACATGGGTCAGATGCTGTACCCAGCCGGGTATGGCCCACTTTCTGTTCCAGGAAAAAAAGGGCCCAGATGACACTGTGGTTCCAGCTCTCTCTGGTTAACTGCAGTGTCCTCAGCTCCTGTGCACCACCTGTCATATAATAGGCACTCAGCAAATATTTGTAAATGATGAATGAATAAGTGAATCAATAGAATAAACGGTGTTTGCTTGGACTGTTCTGGAATTGAGAACATGGGGACTTCCATCCTTCTCTTAGGGCTGAGTTTAGAGAATGTCCAGAAAAGGAGGAGTTCAGTAAAGATTAGTACTATTCCATTCTTTATCCCTGTCCTCCACCAACTCCAATCTTAGTGAAATGATTAACAAAGGGCCCAATGGACGGTAGGTGCTCCGCCAGCTGTTTGTCCTGCTGGTGTGTCTTTAGGAACATGGCCTTCCTCTTCTTGATGTTGCATTGTCTGCGTTCTTCCAGGTAAGATGTTTCCCTACTATTCTTTTCAAGGAGTCTGCAGCTTCCTGAAACATAGTTTCTGAATTCTTCCTTTCACTTTGAAAACAGCTTCCTTACATCTCCTGAATCCCCATAGCAGGAAGTGTGTGCTTATAATAGTGCTTCCTGCCAGGCCTGGTAAATACACTCTTGGTAGGGAGACAGTCACCTTACCCTGGAACCCCAGTTTCACTCAGAGGGGCCAGTAGTGACTCCGACATCTGTTTCCCTGAAACCCCTGGGGCAGACGTGACTGTGGTCTGACTGCTAGAGGTGGGGTCCAGAGGATTGGTGCCTTTATTTACTCGTGTACCCTGGAAGACTAGCAGAAGCTGGCAAAGTGAGATGAGAGAGAGGCTGTGAGTTGAGGAGTTCCTTCCACCTTCTGCCCTTGGCCTGATGGCCACCTCCCTCTTTGTTAAAGTGGGCAGTGGAACTCCTGTTTAATAAAACCTTGACCTTAGTGCTGAAAAAAGGCAGAAATAGGCTCTGCCCTTCAACATTCATCAGAATTGTTTTGTTTTTGTTTTTTAAATCAGAAGGCCAAGCACACTATTAGTTTGAATGTGCTCAGTGTAGCCTTAAGCAGCTGGGCAAGGAGGAGCAGAGGAAAGGTCACGACAGAGATAAACCCAACTAAGGGCTCTCTGTCCCTGGAGAGTGCAACCAGTTAACGTTCCATGCTGCTAACTAAAATGTTGGACGTTCAAGTCGACCTAGAAGCTCCTTGCAAGAAAGGCTTGGTGATCTATTTCTGAAAAACAAGCCATTGAAAACCCTACGGAACACAGTTCTACCCTGACACATATAGGGTTGCCATGAGTTGGAACTGACTCCATAGCAACTGGTACAACTGGTAAGGGTTCTCTGAGGACGGGGGAGAGAGAGCTGTTTCTGAAGGAAACTTCTGAAGTATAGTAACCCATAATAGGTGGGGAACAGAAGAGCATCCGGTAATACAAGCCACTACTTAACCCTGAGCCAGCCCTGACCACATCAACCGCTCTGCGCAGGCATCTGATATGTTTCTCAGCTTGTAGAGACACTAGGGACTTTTTCTTTTTGGTTTTCTATGTTGCCTCTCATAGTGACCTCATGTGTTACTGAGTGGAACTGCTCCATAGGGTAGTTTCTTGTGGGTAGTCTTTATAGAAGTAGTTCGCCAAGACTTTCTTCTGTGGAGCCGCTGGGTGGGCTCAAACCACCAACCTTTAGGTTGGCAGGCAATTGCAAACTGTTTGCGCCACCCCAGAATCAACTCGATGGCAATGGGTTTTTTGTTTGTTTGTTTGTTTTGTTTTGTTTTTTAATGTTGGCTAAAGGAGGAATCTATATTGGTCCTCTGCATAACCAAACCATATAAATAACCAAAACTATAAAGAGAGAAGATTTAGAAAAAATCCCCTAGATGAAAACCCCAGATCCTACAACTGGATCCTAGTTCAGGGTAAGTTCAGATCCTAGTTCAGAGCTGTAATGACATCATAGAATCTGAGAGCTCTACTTATTTCTTTTTTAAACCCAGAAAGCCCTTTGCACACAAGTACCAGGACAGGGCCTTTGGACGCAAAGTTTTAAGTCTTCTAACAAAGTCAGTAAAGGCTTGAGACTAGAGAGAGTTTCATGGAACACAGGAAATAGTGGTAAAGTGATCTTCCTTTAAAGATGCTTTTCCTATTACTCCCCAGCTCAAACCTTTCTGGTCTTTTTGCTTGCAGAACAAACCCCCTTGTCTGACATGAGAGGAACTTTGCAATCTTCCTCACTCCACTACAGTCATATCTCCCACAATCTCTTCTCACGGTGCATTTTCTGCCCAGCTCACCATTCGTGGGACCCGGTGAGCCCGACCATCTTTTGTTCCTTGAGGAAGGCTTTACGTACAAAAGTCCTTCCCCAGGTGTGGTGTGGAGTTGGCCCACTCTGCCAGGCTTCTGGGTCCTTGCAGTGACTTCCTCTCCGTCAGCTTGACTGACCCTCCCTGCAATCTGACTTCCACTGGGCTCAGGCCTTAACTAAGCACTTAACTCAGGCACAGCCAGGGGCAGAGGAAAACGTAAAGCGGACAGAGCCCTTCTCCTAAACCGATCAAACCAACCCTTCTTTACATGAAATTTTGTACTTGTGTCTCTAAAGTCCCTTCGCCAAAGAGTTTCTTCATTCTTGAAAGACTAGACACTTAAAATTGAATTATTAAAAGCTCAGTAGAATGTCAACATGGAGATGGAAAGTGAGTTGCTGACTACCAGTCAGTAGCAGGAAGGCAGCCACACGATCCAATAGCTTAATGTTCAAAAGACTGAATTCAGAGCACAGAAGGGGATTTGGGGATGTCAATGTGTAATAAGAAAAAGATAGGTGGTACAAAAAGTGAGGGCAACCTGTGTCATACTCTATGGATCCAGATAAGGAGAGAGGATATTTTCAACCGTAAGTGATTTGGTTAACTCTCAATCTCAAAATCATTAAGACTATTTTTTTGTATCTTATGATTTCATCTACTAAATATTCTCCAAATTTCACTCATTTCCCCTCTTCCTATTCTGATATCCTATCCTTTCCTTTTTTTTTAATTTCAATCTTTCCTTTTCAGAGATGCCAGTGCTAGACCCCTTTTGAAAGCCAGACCCCTGTCACTAAATAGTGTCTGATGACCAGCCACCCAAACTGATTTTAATACTTCTTGTTGGTTTTACACAATAAATTAGCTCAGGCATCTTAGTCCTTTGTGAAATACTAACTTTTCTATTCTAACCCTGGCTGCTAACAAAGCATAATGCCAGGATTAGAGGGGTGAGATCACTTAAATCTTGAGTCACCTGATCGAAAATGGTCCCATTACGGACTGTAGAAGACAATGGTGATATAAATGCCAGGGAGGTGGATGGTACATGCATGTGCATCTGGGAATTGAACAACACACTTTACTTTCCAGTCTTTGTAGGTGGGATCTGACCAGCTTTGAATGAGGATCCAGTTGTATTCATAGCCCGTAAATATTTTTGAATGTTTATCCTAGATAAGGCAATTTATTGATATACATACCTTATAACACATAACACGCGCATTCAACTCAACGAAATTTCTTGAAAGCCACTGTTAAAAAAAAAAACAAAAAAAAACCTTGTTATAAAATGGGTCTGTCTTAGAACTAAAAACCAAAATACCAAATCCATTGCTGTCAAGTCAATTCTGACTCATGGTGACCTCATGAGTGTTACAGAGTATAGCTGAGCTTCATAGGGCTTTCTTGGCTGTAATCTTTACTAAAGCAGATCACCAGGTCTTTCTTCCACAGCACTGCTGGGTGGGTTCAAATCGCCAACATTTCAGTTAGCAGTCAAGCACAAACCATTGGCACCACCCAGGGACCCTGAGAGCTAAACCAAAGTTTAATTACTTTAGGATGCAATGAACCACACCTTCACTGGGTCTCGTGCCATGGAGCCCAAGAGTATCATCATAATGAAAAATTGCTCAAATCCAAAAAACTTTGATTGTGCAGTACGTATTATGAGCATGACCACTCTGAAAGCATTAGTACTGATTATGAAACATTGGTGGTGTTATTATTAGGTGCTGTCAAGTCTGTTCCAATTCATAGCGACCCTACATACAACAGAACAAAACTGCCTGGTCCTGTGCCATCCTCACAATCATTGCTATGTTTGAGCCCATTACTGTAGTCACTGTGTCAATCCATCTCGTTGAGGATCTGCCTCTTTTTCGCTGGCCCTCTACCTTACCAAGCATGATGCCCTTCTCCAGGGACTGGTCCTTACTGATAACATGTCCGAAGTATATGAGACGAAGTCTTGCCATCACGGCTTAAGGAGCATTCTGGTTGCACTTCATCCAAGACAGATTTGTTTGTTCTCGCAGTCCATGGCATACTCAATATTCTTTGCCAACACTAATTCAAATGAGTCAATTTTTCTTTGGTCTTCCTTATTCATTGTCTAGCTTTTGCATGCATATAAAATATAGTACATTGTTATGAAACACAGTACATTGTTAATCTGAAATTTATTTCTGTGGACACTTAAGGGACAAATGTAATGTTCTAGGTATTGTGCTAAATATCCAAGAAGTAGACTTTAAGAAAAGAATGTAGTCCAGTTTGCAACTTCTTTGTCTTGGAATTTATTTCTAGTGGTAATTTGGCAATTTAAATTTTCAGCACCTTTCTGATTTTCATGGTCTCTCTAACTAAACAGCAAATCCCTGTACTAGTCAACATAACTCTGTGAATGCTTAAGACTCTCAGGGAGAGGGTACCAGCACCCAATCTCAGTGACATAGTGAGGTAAGAGCGGTATAACCACTGATTTAGAAAATAATATCAGAATATTCCCTGTCCTTGAGCACAGAGAATGTGACCCAGCTGGAGCTGGGCTCACAAGGATTCACAAGGACACATCAACTAGGCCCTGAGGTATAAAGACAACAGACAGGATAATCTTGGAAAATATCTTTTAGGGAACATTTCACATAAACCATTCAAACAGAACACAAAAGACTTTCCACTCTTTTTCTATTAGCATTTAGTGAATAGAAAATTTGTTGGACCAATGAAGACCCTCCTGACTATCATTACTGAAACCTCTACCAATGATTGTTAAGAAGGGCAATTCAAAATGTAGGATCACAGTTTCTAGCCAATCTGTGAAAAGGTGAAGCTTTCAATGGTTTTGCCCATTTGTACTGTAAATATCTACTGGTGGTTCTGTAACATTCCTTGGACTCAGCAGTGACTGTGGCAACATGCTTGTCCAATTTCCCGCTTTTACCTCTTTGAATACATGCGGAATAAACCTTTCTTTTTGCTTTACTAAACTTTGTGGTGTTTTTTCCCTACAACACTACTTAGCACTGAGGCCAGAGTATAAAGCCCTAAGCACGGGTTTCTGGGAACTAGTTTCCCAGAATTGTATTTCTAAAAGCTCCTAGATGGTACTGATGCTGTTGGTTTGCAAATAAAACTTGAGTAGCAAGGTTCCAGAGAATCTGGGTAGCATACCAAGACCTCAAATGAGGGGTAGAATTAGATGAAGTATAGGTGGGATCCAATTCCCAGGCTCAGCTGATGCTGTTGATGGGCTCCCTCGACATCTGTTTCACCCTCTTTCTGGTTTACCTTCCTGTATTGAAGAGGTGAGGTTCGGGGGCTGTACGACACCATCCTTAGCCTCACAGCTGAGTGAGGGAGACAGACAAATATACTGGTGACCAAAATACAATGGTAAAAGTATCTGGATGGGAGCATCAATTAGGACTATGTTGAAAGTGACCTAAAACCAAAAAACCCACTGCCGTCGAGTCGATTCCGACTCGTACTGACCCTATAGGACAGAGCTAAACTGCCCCATAGAGTTTCCAAGGAGTGACTGGTGGATTTGAACTGTCAACCTTTTGGTTAGCAGTTGCTCTTAACACCATCAGGGTTTCCTTTGAAAGTGACAGTGGCCTCTAATTCAGAGAAAGATTCAAGCATTTATCCTGCATTTCTTATACAAATTTTATGGCAGGATACCAAAGAGTAGACAAGGGAAAGTTTATCTTTATAGACATGTAAATCTCTTCCCTTCGCGTTGAAGTCCACTGAGGTTGGAGAGAGAACAGTGTCGTTTTACAATGCCTTGTCATCAGCACAGACTTGGTTTAGGTTTTCCCAAGAGAGGCTGGAGGAGTCCCTGGTGGTGCAAACTGTTAACGTGGTTTGCTGCTAACTGAAAAGTTGGAGCTTGAGTCCATACAGAGGCACTTCAGAAGGCCTAGTGATATACCTCCAAAAAGTCAGCCATTGACAACTCTATGGAGCACAGTTCCACTTTGACACACGTGGGATTGCCATGAGTGGAGTCACTTGACAGCAAATGGTTTTTTTAAGGGAGCTTGGACTGCAAGCTCACCCACCCACCCCAGCTGCTGCCGTTCTCAGGTGCTATCAACAGCAGAGCTATGAGTCATCATCACAGGCTGCCTGAGTCTGTTCCCACCTGGTTCTTGCCAG
Organism: Trichechus manatus latirostris; assembly: GCF_000243295.1. Classification (NCBI taxonomy): domain Eukaryota; kingdom Metazoa; phylum Chordata; class Mammalia; order Sirenia; family Trichechidae; genus Trichechus; species Trichechus manatus. Next base: position 711,476 of record NW_004444252.1, read on the forward strand.
ATCAAACATACTGATTGCAGAGGCAGTTGGCCATGGAGCCCTGAGCCTTGTTTACCTTAGAAGCCTAGCACACTCCTGTAACATTTCCATTATTGATTTACAAGGTATGTTTAGACACAACTTGCTGGCTCCATGCTGGGGCCCATTTTCCTACTCATCTGTCCCACTGTCCTCCTTTGTTCCCAGCATTGTTGAGAGGAATCATCCAGGAAATTGCCTTCTTGGCCCAGGCGATCCACTTTTGTTCAATACCCAGCTCCCCTTATTTCAAGCATTTGTCTGGTGGCTGCCCTTAGCCATGCCTGAACAAGTGCTCTTCTTAGTAGAATGCCAAAACCAAAACCAGTTGCCATCAAGTAGATTCTGATGAATAGTGACCCTATAGGACAGAGTAGAACTGCCCCATAGGGTTTCCAAGGCAGTAAATGTCTACAGAAGCTGACTGCCACGTTTCTCCTGCTGAGAAGCTGATGGGTTTGGGTTCACAGTGGAGCTGCTTAATCACTGTGCCACTAGGGTTCCTAGCAGAATGCAGAGCTGTGTAATTCACAGTCTGTTTTGCCAGGGGCAGGGGACTGGAGGAGGTATTGTTGAAGACCTACCGGTTGCTGTTGGGTCAATGTTGAACTCATGGTGAACCCATGTGTACCAGAGTAGAACTGTGCTCCACAGGGTTTTCTTTCTTTCTTTTTGAATATTTTATTGTTGTTTAGGTGAAAGTTTACAGGGCAAATTAGTTTCCCGTTCAACAGTTTGTTTCATGACATTGGTTGCAAACTCCTGAATGTGTCAGCACTCTCCTTGCCCCTTCCTCCATGGGCTCCCCATGTCCATTTGCCCAGCTTTCCTGCCCCTATTGTCCTTCTGAACTTTGCTTTTGGGCAAATGCTGCCCTTTAGGTCTCTGTTGCTGATCGTTCTGAACTGTACATTCCTCTTTGGTATTACTATTCATTTTATAGGCCTGTCTATTGTATGGTGAGCCCTGGTGGTGCAGTGGTTAAGGCACTGGACTGCTAACCGAAAGGTTGGCAGTTTGAAACCCCTAGCATTTCCACTGGAGAAAGATGTGGCAGTCTGCTTCTGTAGAGATTTACAGCCTTGGAAACTCTATGGGGTCACTATTAGTTGGAATTGACTCCACAGCACACAACAACAACAACATGGCTATAATGTGATCTCCAGGAGTGATTTCAGTTCCAAGTTCGAAGGATGTCTAAGGGCAATAGTCTCAGGGGTTCCACCAGCCTCTATCAGACCAGTAAGTCTGGACTTATTTATAAATTTGAATTTTGTTCTACATTTCTCTCCTACTCTGTCCATGACCTACTATCGTGGTAGTAGCAGTAGCCGAGCACCAACTAGTTCTTCTGGTCTCAGGCTAGTGGAGGCTGTGGTACATGTGGTCCATTAGTCCTTTGGACTAATTGTTTCCTTGAATCTTTGGTTTTCTTCATTCTTTGCTCCAGGCTGGAAGAGACCAATTTTTATATCTTAGATGGCCGCTCAACAAGCTTTTAAGATCCCAGTCACTACTTACCAAGGTAGGATGTAGAACATTGTCTGTATGGATTATGATATGCCAATTGACCTAGATGTCCCCCAAGATTATGGTCCTTAGCCCTCAAGCCCAGTATCTCAGTCCTAGGAGGTGTATGGTTATGACAAAGAAGTTTTTATGACTGTGTCCCCTGTGTGCAGTATTGCATACATGAGTATATTTGCAGCATGTAAACACATATGTATGTATGTGGATGTACTTCCATTCACCCTCCCACCTCCATTCAGCTTATATATCTACCTATGTATATATTCATACATTACTGTTCGTTATTACTGTTGTTGCAGGACTGTATATGTATTATTATTTACCATTGTTGCTTTTTACTCTTGTGTACCTCTCAGTGTCTTCCTTTACCTTGATTGTGTTGTGCTGATGTCCCCCATATTGTGTGATCTTTCCTTTCACAAAAGTTAGTACGTGTCTACTATCTAGTTAGTGGTTTTCCCAACCCCTTTTCCCATCGCTGGTAACCATCAAAGAATGTTTCTGTCTGTGTGAAAACCTTTTATTGACTTTTTATAATAATTGCCTCATACAATCTTTGTCCTTTTCTGATTATTTCATTTAGGATAATGTCCTCCAGGTTTGTCCATGTTGTGAGATGTTTCACAGATTCTTTGCTATTTTTTAAAGTTTCATAGTATTCCATTGTGTGTATGTACCACAGTTTGTTTATCCATGCATCTTTTCATGGGCACTTAGGCTGTATCTACATTTTTGCTATTGTGTATAATGGTGCAATGAACACAGATGTGCATATGTCTATTTGTGTCACGGTTCCATTTCTGTAGGATATGTACCTGGGAGTAGGATTGTTGGATTATATGGTATTTCAATTTCTAGCTTTTTAAGGAAGCGCCATATCATTTTCCATAGTTGTTATATCATTTTTTACCTTCCCACCAGCAGTGTATAAGAGTTTTAATCTCCCCACAGCCTCTCCAGCATTTATTGTTTTCTGTTTTTTTTGATCAGTGTCATTATTACTGGTGTGAGATGGTATCTCATCGTAGTTTTGATTTGTATCTCTGTAATGACTAATGTCCCCACGTGTCTCTCAGTTTGTCGTACTGTGGGGGTTTGCGTGTTGCTGTGATGCTGAAAGTTATGCCACCGGTATTCAAATACCAGCAGGGTCACCCATGGTGGACAGATTTCAGCTGAGCTTTCAGACTAAGATAGACCAGGAAGAAGGATCCGGTGGTTTGCTTCTGAAAAGAATTAGCCAGTGAAAACCTTATGATTAGCAGTGGAACACTGTCTGATATAGTGCCAGAAGATGAGCCCCTCAGATTGGAAGGCACTCAAAAGACACCTGGGGAAAAGCTGCCTCCCCAGCTCCTGGTCAATGTTCAACCATTTCAGGAGGTAGCATGTGATCAGGAATCAATGCTACTGAAGGAAGGGGTCCAAGCTGCACTGAAGGCATTGGCGAAAAACAAGTCTTCAGGAATTGACGGAATACCAACTGAGATGTTTCAACAAACAAATGCAGTGCCGGAAGTGCTCACTTGTCTATGCCAAGACATTTGGAAGTCAGCTACCTGGCCAACTGACTGGAAGAGATCCATATTTGTGCTTACTCCCAAGAAAGGTGATTCAACCGAATGCAAAAATTATCGAACAATATCATTTATATCACACGGAAGTAAAATTTTGCTATCATTCAAAAGCAGCTGCAGCAGTATGTCAACAGGGAACTGCCAGAAATTCAAGCCAGATTCAGTAGAGGATATGGAACCAGGGATATCATTGCTGATGTCAGATGGATCCTGGCTGAAAGTAGAGAATACCAGAAAGATGTTTACATGTGTTTTATTGACTATGCAAAGGCATTTAACTGTGTGGATCACAACAAATTATGGATAACATTTCAAAGCATGAGAATTACAGAACACTTAATTGTGCTCATGAGGAAGCTGTACATAGATCAAGAGGCAGTTGTTCAAACAGAACAAGGGGATACTGCATGGTTTAAAGTCAGGAAAGGTGTGCATCAGGGTTGTATCCTTTCACCGTAACTATTCAATCTGCATGCTGAGCAAATAATCCAAGAAGCTGGACTATATGAAGAAGAACGAGGCATCAGAATTGGAGGAAGACTCACTAAAGACCTTCAATATGCAGATGACACAACCTTGCTTGCTGAAAGGGAAGAGGACTTGAAGTACTTACTGATGAAAATCAAAGACCATAGCCTTCAGTATGGATTATACCTCAACATAAAGAAAACAAAAATCCTCACAACTGGACCAATAAGCAACATCATGATAAATGGAGAAAAGATTGAAGTTGTCAAGGATTTCATTTTACTTGGATCCACAATCAACACCCATGGAAGCAGCAGTCAAGAAATCAAAAGACACATTGCATTGTGCAAATCTGCTGCAAAAGATCTTTTTAGTGTAAAAAGCTGAGATGTCACCTTGAAGACTAAGGTGCAACTGACCTAAGCCATGGTGTTTTCAATTGCTTCCTAGCATGGGAAAGCTGTATGATGAATAAGGAAGACTGAAGAAGAATTGATGCCACTGAATTGTGGTGTTGGCGAAGAATATTGTATATACCATGGACTGCCAAAAGAATGAACAAATCTGTCTTGGAGGAAGTACAACCAGAATGCTCCTTAGAAGCAAGGATGGTGAGACTACATCTCACATACTTTGGATATGTTATCAGGAGGGACCAGGCCCTGGAGAAGGACATCATGCTTGGTAAAGGAGACGGTCAGTAAAAAAAGAGGAAGACCCTCAACGAGATTGATTGACACAGTGGCTGCAACAATTGGCTCAAGCATAACGATTGTGAGGATGGTGCAAGACCAGGCAGTGTTTTGTTCTGTGGTACGTAGGGTCACTGTAAGCCAGAACCAACTCGAAGGCACCTAACAACAACAAATGGCTAATGATCATGAACATCTCTTCGTGTATTTGTTGCTGCCTTGATGTCTTATTTGGTGAAGTGTCTGTTCTTGTCCTTTGCCCATTTTTTTTTTATTGGGTTGTTTATCTTTTTGTTGTTTAGTTGTTGGGAGTTCTCTATAAATTTTAGAGATTAGACCGTTGTCAGATATGTGATAGCCAAAATTTTTTCCAAGTCTGTAGGTTCTCTTTACTCGTTTGGTGAGCACAAGTATTTGATTTTCATGAGGTCCCAATCATCTAGTTTATCTTTTTCTGTTTGTGCTTTTCTAGTTATGCTTGATAGTTTATTTGTGCCATAAATTAAGGCCTGTAGGTTTGCCCATAATTTTTCTTCTATGATCTTTATTGGTTTAGGTTTTACATTTAAGTCTTTGATCCATCTTGAGTTATTTTTTTTTTTTTTTGTATTTTTTAGGTAGCTTTCTTTTCATTTGGATCCCTGGTGATGCAGTGGTTAAAAGCTCAGCTGCTAACCAAAAGGTCAGCAGTTTGAATCCACCAGCCAATTCTTGGAAACCCTATGAGGGCAGTTCTGCTCTGTCCCCTAGGGTCGCTGTTAGTTGGAATCAACTTGATGGCAATGAGTTTGGTTTGGTTGGGGTTTTTAATGTACTGATATTTTTTAGTTTTTTTAAAAAATTTATTTTATTGTGCTTTAGGTGAAAGTTTACAGAGCAAATTAGTTTCCCATTCAAAAAATTATACACAAATTGTTTCGTGACATTGGTTGCATTGTGTTAGTTTTTGTGTATTTTGTAAAGTGCGGACCCTGTTTCATTTTTCTGTGAATGGATATCCAGTATTGCCAGCACATTTGTTAAAGAGACTAGCTCTTCCTCATTTAATGGATTTTGACCCTTTGTCAAAGATTAATTGTCCATAGGTAGATGGATTTATTTCTGGGTTTGCAATTCTGTTCCATTGGTCTATGTGTCTATTGTTGTACAAGTACAGGTTATTTTGACTACTGTGGCTGTATAGTAGGTTCTAAGATCAGGAAGTATGAGGCCTCCTATGTTCTTCTTTAGTAATGTTTTACTTATCCAGGGCCTCTTTCCTTTCCATATAAAGTTGGTGATTACTTTTTCCATCTTGTTTACAAATGTTGTTGGAATTCGGATCAAGATTGCATTGTATCTATAGATTTCTTTGGGTGTATTGACATTTTCACAATGTTCATTCTGCCTATCCATGGGCATGGTATGTTCTACCATTTACGTATGTCTCTTCTGGTTTTTTGCAGTAGTGTTTTGTAGTTTTCTTTGTATAAGTCTTTTACATTCCTAGTGAGGTTTATTCCCAAGTATTTTATGTTTTGGGGGGCTACTGTAAATGGCAGAGCCCTGGTGGCACAGTGGTTAAGAGCTATGGCTGCTAACCAAAAGGTCGGCAGTTTGAATCCACCAGCTGCTCCTTGGAAACCATATGGGGCAGTTCTACTCTGTCCTATAGGATTGCTATGAGTCGGAATTGACTCATTGGCAGCGGGTTTTTTGTCTTTGGTAAATGGTATTGCTTTCTGATTTCCTTTTCAAAGTTCCCTTAGTTAATACAGAGGAATTCACCTGATTTTTGTATGTTAGTCTTGTATCCTGCCACTTTGCTAAATCCTTCTATCAGTTTCAGAAGATTTCTTTTTTTTGCTTTTTTTTTAACTTATGTAATTAAATGAAGTTTACATTTCAAGTTAGTCTCCCATACAGAATTTTTTTTTTTAACATACATTGTTATGAGACCCTAATCGCTCACCCCATTCTCCGACAGCACACTCCTCCCCTCCACCCGTGATTCCCCATGAACATTCAACCAGCTCCTAACTCTCTCTGCCTTCCCCTCTCACCTCTGGACAGAAGCCGTCCCTTTGGTGTCTTATATCTACTTGTCTAAGAGGCACAGTCTTCACGAGTATCACTTTATGTCCCACAGTCCAGTCCAATCCCTGTCTGAAGAGTTGGCCTCAGAAATTGTTTTAGTTCTGGGGTGATGGAGAGACCA
>NW_004444252.1:725710-735751 GCF_000243295.1 Trichechus manatus latirostris
CTTTCATGATATCAGGGAAGTTTTCTGTCAACAAATCAACAATTTTCTCTGTATTTTCTGTTATCCCCCCCTGTTCTGGGACTCCACTCACTCGTAGGTTATTTCTCTTGATACAGTCCCACATGACTCTTAGAGTTTCTTCATTCTTTTTAATTCTTTTATCTGATTTTTACTCAATTAAGTTGGTGTCAAGAGCTTTATCTTCAATGTCACTAATTCTAACTTCTACTGCCTCAGTTCTGCCCCTATGACTTTCTATTGAGTTGTCCAATTCTGAAATTTTATTGTTAATCTTCTGGATTTCTGATTGCTGTCTCTCTATGGATTCTTGAAGCCTATTAAATTTGGCATTATGTTCTTGAATAACTTTTTTATGTTCTGCTACTACCGTGTCTGTATGTTGCCTGGCTGTTTCTGTGTTCTGTCGAATTTCCTTTCTTATTTCTAGAAGTGTTCTGTATATTAATCTTTTGTATTCTGTCTCTGGTAATTCCAAGAAGTTCTCTTCCTCCAGAGAATTTATTGATTCTTTATTTTGGGAGCTTGCTGAAGCCATCGTGGACTGCCTCTTTATATGACTTGATATTGACTATTGTCTCCGAGCCATCATTAATTTATTATAATTTTATTTTGTGTTTGCTAAGTGAGACCTGCTTCTTATTTTGTTTTGTTTTGATATGCCCAAATAGGCTGCTCGTGTGCACTAGTTTGATTTTTGACACCTTTTGATCTCTAATGTCCTGCCACCAGGTAGTTGATTCTGTAACTAAGTATGTGCGCGCCAGAGTTCGTTAAAATTTCCTATATGGGATCACCTCGGGTGTGCTGGCAGTTGATCTCCAACTGTGTGATACAGGCTCTCACCCTCAGTTCTAGAGAGGCATGGGTGATTGGTGCAGGCACTGGACTCTGGCTGTGGTAGGGGATCACGCGCTGAGCCAGGCAGGGGGCCGATGGCTGCTCCTGCGAGTCTGAAAGAAAAGCATGTCCCTATTCTCTAGGGTGAATAAGTAGGTGAGTTTTCCAGCCGGGCTAAGAGCACCCCACTATGTTGGCTGCAAAGACTCGAGGGCACCACTTTTTCTTGAACTACTGAAGCAGGTGGCTAGGCACGTTAGGAACTATCACCAGTCCTCAAGACCCTGCTGCAGATCAATGAAAGTGCCTACTTGAGGGGCAGGGCTGTTTCGAGGACCACAAATCTGCCCGTTCACAGCTGAAGCAGTTGAAGTTAAACTTCAGATGTTTGCCCTGTTGTACTGTGGTAGTGAGGGCTAATGCTGTTGAGATGGGTTCCCACAAGTCTATACAGGGGTGTACGGCACTCAGAGTTTGCGGACCCCTGATTTCTATCAACAGCAAAGGAGTTGTTCCGACCCTGTGTTCCTGGCCTAGAGGAGCCAGCAGCTTATTTGTTCCCTTTCCAAGGCCAGGAGAATGGGTCAGGGTGCCTTTTGGGATCTATTTCCGGCCCAGTGGACTCCAGGTGCAGAGTGGGGAGGGAGGTGGTAAAAGGAAGAGAGGTTTTTCCCAAACCCGGTGGAGAGTGCAGAGGTAGGAGGCAAAAGGGAGAGAGGTTTTTCCCAAATGGGCTTTTTTTTTTTTAACTTGCCATGAAAGGGTGCACGCATGTACTTATCCTAGCCTCTTGGGGGCCGCTTTTCACTGGTTCAGAGTGTCCAAGCAGAATCTCTGCTGCCGGGTCTCTCTCGATGTGGAAACTGCTTCTTGAGTTCGTGCACAGCACAGCTGTTTGCCTGCTTCACCGCGGCCCGGGGTGGCTGTGTCTCTGCTGTGTCGCCGCCACGGCTCTAGCACTCCTCGCCTCTTCCAAACGATCTTCCTCTCCGGTATGACTCAGATGGATTTCTTAACCTTGCCTTGTTCAGGGCTGCCAGATGTTCACACAGAATCAAATCACTGGTTTTTCCAGGTCTTTGTTGTAAGAGGGATATAGGAAGCATCTAACTAGTCTGCCATGTTGACCACGCCTCTCAGAAGATTTCTTGTAGAATCTCTAGGATTTTCTAAGTATAGGATCATGTCATTTGCAGTTAGGGATAGTTTTACTTCTTCCTTACTGTCTTAGGCTGGGTTCTCCAGAGAAGTAAAACTATCAAAGTATATAAATAGAGAGATATTATAAAGGAAATGGCTCATGCAGTTGTAGAAGCTGGAAAGTCCCAAGTCTGTGGGTCAGGCTGGAGGCTTCTCCTGACTTATGCAACTACAGGGGCTGGAGAACCTAAGACCGGCAGATCAGACAGCAGGCCTCTGGTTCACAGGCTGTGGAGGTTGATGAATCTGAAAACCAGCAGGTAAGACAGCAAGTAAGCTACTAGCTCCAGTCCCAAGAACAGAGGAACAGGAGCCAGCTGCAGGATCCAGAGTGAGCAACAATCATCGAGCTTTGCCAGAAAGTCCACCAATATTGGTTACAGGCTGCACCCCCAAGGAAACTCCCTTTCAACTGATTGGCTGTTCATAACAGATCTCATCATGGAGGTGGTTACATTATATCAGATCTCATTATGGAAGTGATTACCTCATTTTACATAGCTGCCAAACTACATTATAACTGCCAAACCACTGAGAATCCTAGCCCAGCCAAGTTGACACACAACCTTAACCATCACACTTACCAATTTGTATGCCTTTTTTACCCCTATCTTGCCTTATAGCTCTGGCTTGGAGTTCCAGTACATTATTGAATAAAAGTGGTGAAAAAGGGCATCCTTGTCTAGTTCCTGTTCTCAAGGGGAATGTTTTCAGTCTCTCTCCATTGAGAATAATGTTGGCTGTTGGTTTTTAATATTTTCCCTTAGTTATGTTTAGGAATTTCTCTTATATTCCTATTTTGCTGAGTTTCTTTCAGGAATGGATGGTGGACTTTATCAAATGCATTTTCTGCGTCAATTGAGATGATCACGTGATTTTTTTTCTTTGTTTTATTTATGTGATGAATTACACTGATTGCTTTTCTAATGTTAAACTATCCTTGCATACATGATATGAATCCCACTTAGTCATAGTGTATTATTTGTTTGATACGCTGTTGAATTCTGTTGGCTAAGATTTTGTTGAGAATTTTTGCATCTATATTCATGAGGGATGTTGGTCTATAATTTTCTTTTTTAGTGGTGTCTTTATCTGACTTTGGTGTCACGGTTATGCTGGCTTCATACAACAAATAATCCTTCCTTTTCTACATTCTGGAATAATTTGAGTAGGACTGGTGTCAACTTTTCTCTGAATGTTTGGTAGAATTCTACAGTGAAGCCATCTGGGCCATGGCTTTTTTTTTTGTTGAGAATTTTTTTAGGAGCTCTTCTATTTCTTCTTTTGTATGGGTCTGTTTATATTTTCTACTTCAGTTTGTGTTAGTTTAGGTAGGTAGTGCATTTCTAGAAATCTTTGCATTTCTTCCAGGTTTTCAAATTTGTTGGAGTATAGTTTTTCATAGCATTCTGTTATGATCCTTTTTATCTCAGTTGGTTCTGTTGTAACGTCACCCATCTCATTTGTTATTTTGGTTATTGGCATTTACATCTTCTCCTTCTTTTCCTTTGTTAATTTGGCCAGTGTCTTGTCTATTTTATTGATCCTCTCAAAGAACCAACTTCTAGTCTTGTTGATTCTTTCTATTGTTTTTCTGTTTTGTATTTCATTCATTTCTTCTCTAATCTTTGTTATTTCTTTTTTCTGGTGACTGTGGGTGTCTTCTGCTTCTTTTTTCCCTATTTGTTGGAGTTGTAGGGTTAAGGTGTTGATTTTGGCTCTTCTTTTTTGGTGTGTGCATTTATTGCTATGAGTTCTCCCCTGAGCACTGCTTTTGCTGTGTCCCACAGGTTTTGGTATGTTGTGTTTTCATTCTTATTTGATTCTAGGAATTTTTAAATTACTTCTATGACCCAGTGGTTTTTCGGCAAGGTGTTATTCAGTTTCCATGTGTTTGATTTTTTTCCCCCTATTCTTCCTGCTACTGATTTCTAGTTTTATAGCATTATGGTCAGAGAAGATGCTTTGTATTGTTCTGATGTTTCTGAATTTATTCAGGCTTGCTTTGTGGCCTAAAATATGGTCTATTCTGGAGAGTAATCCATGTACGTTAGAGAAGACTGTATACTGTGCTGCTGTTGGGTGGAATGTTCTGTATACGTCTATGAGGTAAAGTTGGTTAATTGTGTTATTTAGATCTTCTGTGTCTTTGTTTAATTATTTTCTATTTGTTCTGTCCTTCATCGAGGTGTGTTAAAGTCCAGAACTGTCAATTTCTCTTTTCAGTGTTGTTTGTTTTATGCATTTTGGAACTCTGTTGTTGGGTGCGTAAATATTTATTATGGTTATGTCTTCTTGTGGCTTGACCGTTTAATCATTATATGATGCCCCTCCTTGTCATTTATGATGGATTTTGATGTAAAGTCTATTTTATCAGTTTGCCACTCCTGCTGTTTTTTGGTAACTGTTTGCATGATATGTTTTTTCCATCCTTTGATTTTTAACCTATTTATGCCTTTGTATCTAAGTTATGCTCTTCTAGGTAATATATTTATGGGTCATGTTTTTCACTCATTGTGCCACTCTCTGTCTCTTAAGTGGTGCATTTAAACCATTTACATTCAGTGTGATTATCAATACCAAAAAAAAACCAAAAAACAAAAAAACCCGTTGCTGTCAAGTCGCTTCCGACTCATAGCGATGCTATAGGGCAGAGTAGAACTGCCTCACAGAGTTTCCAAGGAGCGCCTGGTGGATTTGAACTGCCAACTTTTGGTTAGCAGACTATGCCACTAGGGTTTCCTGATTATCAATAGGTATGAATTTACTGTTGTCATTTTGTTTTGCTTTTTGTTGTTGCTGTTTTCTTTGTTCTACTTAATTTTCTGTGCTTAATCCTTTTTGTTTATGTATTTTCATTTCCTTTGGTGTTGTTGATTTTATGTTTACTGAGTCATTATGGTTTTCTTCTTTTTTATTTTGGTAAGTTTATTAACTTTCTTTGTGGTTACTCTGACATTTATCTTTATCTTCCTAAGTTTCAAACAGTCTATTATTTCTTGATATCACCATGATTTCCTCTCCATATGGAAGTTCTATATCTACACAATTTATTCCCCCTTTCTGTTTTGAAGTTGTCATTGCTTACAGATTGACATCTCTGGTTTCTTGTTTTTGGTTCTGTAGCTTTATTTTACTTTTTAGATTTCTCAATCTGGGATGGCATCTTGGTGATGCCATCATGTGCCTTACTCTTAGGTCATTGTCTGATGTCGTTGGTTCTCATCTGAAGGACTCCCTTTAATATTTCCTGTAAGGATGGTCCGGTTTATTACAAATCCCCTTGATTTCTGTTTATCTGAGAATGTCCTAATTTCAGCACTGTATTTGAGAGGTAATTTTGTTGCTAGGTATATGATTCTTAAGGAGCCCTGGTGGCACAGTGGTTAAAGTGTTCAGCTGCTAACTAAAAGATCAGCAGTTCTAACTCACTAGCCACTCCACAGAAGAAAGATGTGGCCATCTGCTTCCATAAAGATTACAGCCTTGGAAACCCCATGGGGTATTTCTACTTTGTCCTATAGAGTTGCTATGAGTTGGAATTGACTTGATGGCAGTGAGTTTGGTATATGATTCTTGGTTGTCAACTCTTCTGTTTCAGGGTATTATATACATGTCATCCCCTTGCCTTCTTGCCTGCATGGTTTCTGCAGAGAAATCAAAACTTAGTCTTATTGGAGTCACTTTGTAGGTGATATTTCATTTTTCCCAAGCTGCTCTCAGAATTGTCTCTTTAACTCTGGATTCGGGAGTTTGGTTATGATATATCTTGATGACTTTCTTTTAGGGACTATCCTTTATGGCGTTTGTTGAGCTTCTTGGCTAGAAATCTTGTCTTTCATAATATTGGAGAAATTTTTTTCCAGCTGATCTTCAAAACTTTACTCTGTGCTTTTTTTGTCTCCTCCTGTTCTGGGATTCATGTCATGTAAATTACTCCTCTTCATGGTGTCCCACATAACTTTTAGGCTTTCTTCAATTTTTTTTCATTCTTTGTTCTGATTGTTCCTCAAACAAATTGGCATCACTGGGTTTGTCCTCTATTTTGCTAATACTTTCTTCCATTGCTTCAATTCTATTTCTACGTCCTTTGATTATCTATTTCTGATATTTTATTGTTAATCTTATGGATTTCTAGTTGCTGTTTTTGCATGCTTTCTAATTGTCTATTTAATTTGTCATGTTGTTCTTGTATTGATTTCCTGAATTCTTCTGGGAGGTTGTGTTTTCCTTGGTTTTGTCTGTGTTTTCCTTGATCTCTTTGAGGACACAGTGTATAAACCTTTTGAATTCCTTACCAGGCAGTTCCATTACCATGTCTTCCTCAGTAAGGTTTCCTGCCCCTTCATTTTGGTGACTTGTTGACCTATCTTGTCTCATTTCTTTATATGATTTGATATTGTCTGCTGTCTCCGAGACATTAGGTGTTATTTTATTTATTTATGATTTTGTTTTGTTTTCATATATCATAGCAGGCACTACCTCTGGTGTGGGAAGGGGAGGGCAGATGACCGGGGGTCACGCAAGTGCTCTCTCTAGTGGGGGCAGGGTGGGGCAGGCAGTTGTGGGGCAGTTGCTTTCTCCAGTGGGGAAGGAGTGGGGTGCATGGCCAGGGGCCACACAGGCACTCTCTTCACTCCATAGGATTTTCCATGGCTGATTTTTCAGAAGTAAATCACCAGACATTTCTTCCAAGTTGTCTTTGGGTGGACTCAAACTTCCAACATTTTGGTTAGCAGCTGAGCACTTAATTGTTTGCTCTACCCAGGGACTCTGACAATGTGTTGTTGAGTGTTTTTATTAGCACCAGTTGGCCAATTCATCTTCTCCATTTCCCCCAAATTTCATTCCTGAATCATTGTCCGTATGATTATTCCCACTCCAAAAGTGAAGGCAGACAGCATGACCATTTGGGGAACCTGTAAAGATCATTGTCTCTCTCAGAGCTCTTACCTTTGCCCCCAGAACTCTCACCAATACCCTGCATCTGCAGATGCCAGCACCACAAAGTTCCACTCCTCTCTAGGACCTGACCTCCCTAATGGCCTGGCATGTGAAGAGGTGCCCATGCTGCTGGTACAGACTGTCTACCCTGAAGTCATGCTCCCATTCATTTCAAGAGCAATAGCAAATGCATGCTGGGGTTCTGTAAGAAACTTCCAATCATTTTCTGCTCTGCTGCACTCTAGTATCAGAGTGGATGGAAGGAGAAAAGGTAGCAGGATTGGGCATCAAGTGTTCAGTGAGCACTTCAGGATTAAGAGCATTAAGAAATGATCACTCTTTTCCCATTTCTCTTATTTTTCTACCACATTTCTTCACTATCTAATACTCTGTTATTCTTCATTTATTCTAGGTAAACTAGTGTGGACAGTAGATTTCTAAGCACTAGATGTCCATCTCTGGGGATTCATCCCTTGGTCCACACCACAGACTCTGTGAGGCCTCAGGCTCAGTGGCTGAGCTGCTTCTTAGCTATAAAGTGGAGTTTGGGAGACTTGAGTCAGATTCTGGTTGAGTTGCTGTTCCTGGTGGTGGTCCTCTTTCCTCATTCACACTGTGCCCTGGGCCCTCAGATGCTAGTATGGAGGTTCTTACCAGTCTGGTATGATGAGTTTGATTCTGAGTCATGGCTCCTCCAGCAATGGAAGCCTCCTGGCTGGTTTCTTTGCTTCCACTCCAGCTCCCTTGCAGTCCATTCTCCCCAGAGCAGCCAGGGCGCTCTGTATGTAGCACAAACTGAATCAATCATGTCATTCCTCCCTCTTAACACTTTCAAATGGTTTCTCTTCACTAAGAACAAAAATCCAAACTCCTTACCAGGGTCCCTGCCCACCCTGCCATCTCCTACCCTTCTCCCTTTGCCATTCTCTCCAGCCACACTGAGCAATTTTTTGGTTCCATCAACATTTTAAATTTCTTCTACCTCAGGTCCTTGGCACTCACTCTTCCCTCTCTCTGTAATACTTTTCCCCTAGAACTTTGGATAGCTGCCTCCTTTTTATTCAGGGCTCGGCTCAGTGCCACTTCTTCAGCATGACCTTCCTCTGATGATTGAAACTAAAGTCCCCCCAAGTTACTCTCTATTCCATTACTGTGTGTTTTCAGTCTTTAATGACTCAGATTAGCTTATGGACAGCTGTGCCAGGATTCAAACGACAGCTTTGGGCCCACGTGACTGCCCTAGTTCACAGGCCTCATGACAAGACACACTTGGTGGACTGGAAGCTCATTCTGAAATCCACTCCCATTACCCATTTTGAGTTCTCAGACTGGCAGAGAAAGGCTATCCCTAGGTAGGATGACCAACTGTCCCAGTTTGCCTGGGACTGAGGGGTTTCATGGGATGTGGGGTTCTCAGTGTTAAAATTGGGAAAGTCTTGTGTAAACCAAGATAAGCTGGTCACTCTATGATACAAAGTGTCCTGGGGAAGTGCAGCAGTTAGTTTTAAATCCAACTGAACCACCTTGTTGACTCAATCTTATTTCTTTTTAGCTTTGCCCAGGTCACAGAAGTTAGGTATCAAAGAAGAATAGTTTTTGCAACATTTTGTATAATCTCAGTGTGGAGGATTTCATGGGAAAACACTTTGCAATAAACACGCACATTCTAAAAGCAAATATGCTAGACAGTCTGAACATTTAATATGGCTCTGGCACCCAGGCCTTTACACAGTACCTGGCAAGCAGTATCAACTTGATAAATATTTGATAAACTGCTGAGCTGACCTTAACTCAGTATATTACTGGATCATTTTCAAAACCTCAGGGCCAAAAAATCTAGAGAAACTAGGCTGTTCCAGAAATTCTTCACAGCAGGAGACAGAGAAAGACTTCATCATCTAAATATAGCTGGTTACCATTACCTCCAGTGACTAAATTGACTGGACAATAGAGAGGTTGGTCTGCCTCCTGGTGGCAACTCTTAGCATTGTGCCTTTGTAAATCACAATTCCTGGGCTGAGTGAATTTTTTGTCATAGACTCAGAGAGGGTAAGGGCTAGAGAGTCCTTTCGCTATGACTTTATTTCTGACCAGTAAAACAGAGACACCTGACAAAGAATATTTTTAAATGATTTGTAAATTCTTTATGTATGAGAAAACTCACAAGAGAAAGAAAAAAGAGAACTAAAATCGCGGACCTCTATGTGAACTTGACATTCTACAAAGATTATGTCTCCTCATAACAACTTTGTAATATAGATAATATTATCTCTGTTTTACAGATGAGGAAATGGATACTCAGAGAGATTAAAATGTTTCTGCGACTGTCCCCCCAGCCCTATCCTGTCAAATGCTGCACCCCCGAGAAATATTGGCACGGGCAACTGGATCCCCAGGCCCCTCACCGTGCTGCCCCCTAGCCCCACCCACTGTGCCACACCCAGACCCACCCCACTGGCTCGGGTTCATGCTACAGACACATGACTCATCCCTAACCCTCCCCTCTCCTGCTGTACCTGCCTTGCTGCCATAGTTGAGTGACCCCCCCCCCACATCAAGATACAAAATATGTCCAACCCATCTGCCCAGACATAACCAAATAAAACAAAAAAGCAGGATAAAACAAACAAACCCACAATAAATGAACAAAGAAAATAATTCATGAATGTCTTGGAGACAGGAAACAATATCAAAACATATATAAAGAAAAAGTACAGGATGGCTCCAAAAATCAATCAAAATAAAAACACCAGATGACCTTCCAGTAGAAGAAAAGGCACTGAAACTACCTGACAGGGAATTCAAAAGTCTAATATTCAGGGCTTTCCAAGAGATTAGGAAAGAGATCAAAGAAAACACAGAAAAAACTAAGGCAAAAATAGGCAAAATCATGTAAAATACAGACAAAATCAGGGAAAACACGGACAAAGCAATGGAAGAATTCAGGAAAATAATACAAGAATAAAATGTCAATGGCAAGATGGCGCTCTAGGCAGAAACACCACGCCGTCCCTCCACAACAAAGATCCGAAAAACTAA
>NW_004444252.1:744155-750791 GCF_000243295.1 Trichechus manatus latirostris
AGCATGTGTGTTACTGTTACATGAGAAACTATCTGTTCTGTAAGCCTTCACCTGAAGTACAATAAAATATTAAAAAAAAAAAAGAATAAAATGTCAAAATAAATAAACAACTACAAATTATACAAAGAACAGCAATTAGAAATCCAAAAGATAAACAACAAAATTTCAGAAATAGACAATGCAATGGAAGGTTTTAGGAGCAAATTTGGAACAATGGAAGACAGGATCATTAAAAAATTGAAGACAAATCCATGAATATCACTTCATTCGAGTAAAAATCAGAGAAAAGAATGAAGAAAAATGAAGAAAACCTAAGAACTATCCGGGATACTACCAAGAGGAAAAATTTGCGTGTGATTGGAGTTCCAGAATGGGGAGAAAATGGAAAACACAGAGAGGATCACTGAAGATTTGCTGACAGAAAACTTCCCTAACATCATGAAAGATGGAAACCAGACCATCCAAGAAACTCAATGAACTACATATAGGATAGAACACAAAAGAAAGTCACCAAGATACATCATAATCACACTCACCAAAACCAAAGACAAACAATGAGTCCTGAGAGCAGCTTGAAATAAAGGAAAAGTCACATACAAAGGGGGAAACAATAAGAATAAGCTCCGGTTACTTGGCAGAAACCATGCAGGCAAGAAGGCAATGGGATGACATATATAAAATCTTGAAAGAAAAAATTGCCAACCAAGAATAATACAGCCCGCAAAACTCTTGCTCAAATATGATAGCAAAATAATTACCAGATAAACAGAAATTAAGGGAATATGTAAAAACTAAACCAAACTTACAAGAATTATTAAAGGGAGTCCTCTTGTTAGAGAGCAACAACTTCAGGCAACAACCTGAATCTAGCACACAGGACAGCATCAGCCAGATACCGTCCTAAATAATGAACTCTCAAGGATAAAACAAAACCAAAAGATTTACAACAGGAAATGAGAGATGTCAATCTGTAAATGACAACAACATTTGAACAATAAAGGGGGAATAAACGGTGTAGTTACAGAACTTTCAAACGGAGAAGTTAAGGCAATATCAGGTAACAAAAGACTAGCTCAAACTTAGGAATATAGATGTAAATTTCAAGGTAACCACAAAGAAAGTTAACAAACTTACTCATCAATATAAGGAAGAAAAACATAAAGTCTCAGTAAACACAAAATCTGCAACAATGAAAGACACAAAAAGAAATTCCACAAATGAAAGGAATTTAGCACAGGAGAATAAGGGGAACAAACAAAAAGTCACCACCAAAAAAAAAAGTACTACAAAATGACAGCAATAAACTCACACCTATCGATAATCACACTGAACTTAAATGGCTGAAATGCACCTGTAAAGAGAGAGTGACAAAACGGATAAAAAAAAACATGACCCATCAATATGCAGTCTACAAGAGACTCACCATAGAAACAAAGACATAAATGTATTAAAAATCAAAGGATGGAAAAAAATATATCAAACAAACAGCAACCAAAAAAGAGCAGGAGTGACAGTACTAATATCAGATAAAATAGACTTTAAGGAAAAATCCACCATAAAAGACAAGGAAGGACAACATATAATGATTAAAGGGACAACCCACCATGAGAACATCACCTTAATAAATATCTGTGCACCCAACAATAGGGCTCCAAAATACATGAAGCAAATTCTAACACCACTGAAAAGAGAAATTGACAGTTCCACAATAATAGTAGAAGACTTCACCACACCTCTCTCAGTAAAGGACAGAACATCTAGAAAGAAACTCAACAAAGATACAGAAGACCTAAATGCCACAATCAACCAACTTGACTTCATAGACATATATAGAACACTTCACCCAAAAGCAGCAAAGTATACATTCGTTTCTAATGCACGTGGAACATTCTCCAGAAATGACTATATCTTAGACCACAAAGCAACTCTCAACAAAAACCAAAACACTGACATAATACAAAGCATCTTCTCTGATCACAACACCATAAAAGTAGAAAATAATAACAAGAAGAGCAAAGAAAAAAAAAATCAAATGCATGGAAATTGAATAACATCCTGCTTTAAAACCACTGAGTAATAGAAGAAATCAAAGAATCAAAAAATTCCTAGAATAAAGTGAGAATAAGAACACATCATACCAAAACCTTTGAGACACAGCAAAGGTGGTGCTCAGAGGTCAATTTATAGCAATAGATGCACACATCAAAAAAGAAGAAAGGGATAAAGTCAAAACATTATCTACACAACTCGAACAAACAGAAAGAGAACAGCAAAAGAAGCCTTCAGCCACCAGAAGAAAGGAAATAATAAAGGTCAGAGCAGAAATAAATGAAATAGAGAATAGAAAAACAATAGAAAGAATCAACAAAACCAAAAGTTGGTTCTTTGGAAGGATCAATACAATTGACAAACCACTGGCCAAACCGACAAAAGAAAAACAAAAGAGGAAACAAATAACCAAAAGAAAAAATGAAATGGGGGACATTGCAACAGACTCAACCAAACTAAAAAAGATCATATAGCAGAATACTATGAAAAACCGTACTACAACAAATTTGAACACCTAGAGGAAATGGACACATTTCTAGAAACACACTACCTACCTAAACCAACACAAACTGAGGTAGAAAATCAGAACAGACCCATGACAAGAGAAGACATTGAAATGGTAATTTAAAAAACTCCCAAACAAAAATTATGCCCTAGCCCAGATGGCTTCACTAGAGAATTCTACAAAACATTCAGAGAAGAGTTGAGACCAATGCTACTCAAACTATTTCAGAACATAGAAAAGGAAGGGATACTTCTGAATTAATTCTATGAAGCCAGCCTAACCCTGATAGCAAAATCAGACAAAGACAGCACAAAAAAAGAAAATTACAGACCAGTATCTCTCATGAATAGAGGTGCAAAAATTCTCAACAAAATTCTAGCCAATAGAATTCAGCATCTTTAAAAAAAAATAATACACCAAGTGGGATTCATACCAGGTATGAAGGGTAGTTCATTAGAAAATCAATCAGCATAATCCACCACATAAATAAAACAAAAGAAAAGAATCACATGATCATCTCAATTGATGTAGAAAAGGCATTCAACAAAGTCCAACACCTGTTCCTGATAAAAACATTCAATAAAATAGTAATAGAAGGGAAATTCTTCAACAGCATTCTCAAAGCAGAGTGGCTGAAAACATTCCCCCTGAGAATGGGAAAAGACAAGGATGCCCTTTATCACCACCCCTATTTAGCATTGTGCTGGAAGTCCTAGCTAGAGCAATAAGGCAAGAAAGAGAAATAAAGGGCATACAAATAGGTAATGAAGAAGTAAAATTATACCTATTTGCAGATGATGTGATACTGTACTCAGATAATCCTTAAGTCTCTACAAGAAAACTACTGGAACTAACAGAAATACTCAGCAGAGCAGCAGAATACAAGATCAAAACACAATAAACAGTTGGATTCCTATACACCAATAAAGAGAACTATGAAAAGGAAATCAGGAAAGCAATACCATTTATAAAAGCCCCTAAAAAATAAACCTCCACTTGTCTGTCAGTTTGTCGTACTATGGGGGCTTGCATATTGCTGTGATGCTGGAAGCTATGCCACCAGTATTCAAATACCAGCAGGGTCACCCATGGCTGACAGGTTTCAGCTAAACTTCCAGACTAAGACAGACTAGGAAGAAGGACCTGGCGGTCTACTTCAGAAAAGATTTGGCCAGTGAAAACCTTATGAATAGCAGTGGAACATCGTTTGATATAGTGCCGGAAGATGAGCCCCTCAAGTTAGAAGGCACTCAAAAGACAACCGGGGAAGAGATACCTCCTCAAAGTAGAGTCTACCTTAATGATGTGGATGGAGTCGAGCTTTCGGGACCTTCATTTGCTGATGTGGCATGGCTCAAAATGAGAAGAAACAGCTGCAAACATCCATTCATAATTGGAACATGAACTATACAAAGTATAAATCTAGGAAAATAGGAAATCATCAGAAATGAAATGGAACACATAAACATAGATATTCTAGGCATTAGTGAGCTGAAATGGACTGGTATTGGCCATTTTGAATCAGACAATCATAGGGTCTACTATGTCGGGAATGACAAATTGAAGAGGAATGATGTGCATTCATCGTCAAAAAGAACATTTCAAGATCTATCCTGAAGTACAATGCTGTCAGTGATAGGATAATATCCATATGCCTACAAGGAAGACCAGTTAATACTATTATTCAAATTTACCCACCACCACTAAAGTCAAAGGTGAAGAAATTGAAGGTTTTTACCAACTTCTGAAGTATGAAATTGATCAAACATGCATTCAGTATGCATTGATAATTACTGGTGATTGAAAGTTGGTAACAAAGAAGGAATGGTAGTTGGAAAATATGGCCTTGGTGATAGAAACAATGCTGGAGATCGCAGGATAGAATTTTGCAAGACCAACAACTTCACAGCAAACATCTTTTTTCACCAACATAAACGGTGACTATACATGTGGACCTCGCCAGATAGAATATACAGGAATCAAATCGACTACATCTGTGGGAAGACGATGGAAAAGCTCATTATCATCTGTCAGAACAAGGCCAGGGGCTGACTATGGAACAGACCATCAATTGCTCCTATGCAAGTTCAAGTTGAAACTAAAGAAAATTAGAACAAGTTGATGAGAGCCAAAGTACAACCTTGAGTATATCCCACCTGAATTTAGAGACCATCTCAAGAATGAATTTGATGCGTTGAACGCTAATGACCAGATGAGTTGTGGAATGACATCAAAAACATCATACACGAAGAAAGCAAGAGGTCTTTAAAAAGACAGGAAAGAAAGAAAAGACCAAAATGGATGTCAGAAGAGACTGAAACTTGCTCTTGAAGGTCGAGTAGCTTAAGTAAAAGGAAGAAATAATGAAGTAAAAGACCTGAACAGAAGATTTCAAAGGGCAGCTTGAGAAGACAAAGTAAAGTATTATAATGACATGGAGATGGAAAACCAAAAGGGAAGAAAATTATAGGCATTTCTCAAGCTGAAAGAACTGAAGAGAAAATTCAAGCCTCAAGTTGCAATATTGAAGAATTCTATGGGGGAAAATATTAAATGACCCAGAAAGCATCAAAGAAAATGGAAGGAATACAGTGTCGCTGTATGGAAAAGAATTGGTTGATGGTCAGTCATTTCAGGAGGTAGCATATGATCAAGAACAGATAGTACTGAAGGAAGAAGTCCAAGCTGCACTGAAAACACTGAGGGAAAACAAGGCTCCAGGAATTGATGGAATACCAATTGAGATATTTCAACCAACAGACAGTGCTGGAAGCGCTCAATTGTCTATGCCAAGAAACTTGGAAAATAGCTATCTGACCACCTATTGAAAGAGATTCATACTTGTGCCAGTTCCAAAGAAAGCTGATCCAACAGAATGCGGAAATTATCGAACAATATCATTAACATAACACAAGTAAAATTTTGCTGAGTATCATTCAAAAGCAGCTGCAGCAGTTTATCGACAGGGATCTGCCAGAAATTCAAGCTGGATTCAGAAGAGGACATGGAACCAGGGATATCACTGTTGATGTCAGATGGATCCTAGATGAAAGCAGAGAATACCAAAAGATGTTTACCTGTGTTTCATTGACTATGCAAAGGCATTTGACAGTGTGGATCACAACAAATTATGGATAACATTGCAAAGAATGGGAATTCCAGAACGCTCAATTTTGCTCTTGAGGAACCTGTACATAGACTAAGAGGCAGTCATTCAAACAGAACAAGGGGATACTGTGTGGTTTAAATTCAGGAAAGATCTGCATCATGGTTGTATCCTTTCACCACACCTATTCAATCTGTATGCTGAGGAAATAATCTGAGAAGCTGGACTATATGAAGGAGAACCAGGCATCAGGATTGGAGGAAGACTCATTAACAACCTGAGATATGTAGATGACATAACCTTGCTTGCTGAAAGTGAAGAAGACTGGAAGCACTTACTGATGAAGATCAAAGGCCACAGCATTCAGAATGGATAACACCTCAACATAAAGAAAACAAAAATCCTCACAACTGGACCAATAAGCATCATCATGATAAACAGAGAGAAGACTGAAGTTGTCAAGGATTTCATTTTCCTCAGATCCACAATCAAGGCCCATGAAAGCAGCAGTCAAGAAATCAGACAACACACTGCATTGGGCAAATCTACTGCAAAAGACCTCTTTAAAGTGTCAGGAAGCAAAGATGTCACTTTGAGGACAAAGGTGTACCTAACCCAAGCCATAGTGTTTTCAATCACCTCATATGCATGGGAAGCCTGGACAATGAATAAGGAAGATGAAGAATTGATGCCTTTGAATAATGGTGTTGGCGAAGAATGCTGAATATATCACGGACTGCCAGAAGAATGAACAAATTTGTCTTGGAAGAAGTACAGCCAGAAGGCTCCTTAGAAGCAAGAATGGTGAGACTTTCATGGAAGCCCCATAGACACATCCAAACTCCCTGAGGGACTGAATTGCTGGGTGGAGGGCTGTGGGGACCGTGGTCTCGGGGAACATCTAGCTCAACTGGCATAACACAGCTTATAAAGACAATGCTCTACATTCTACCTTGGTGAGTAGTGTCTGGGGTCT